>NW_010318687.1:0-5860 GCF_000700745.2 Antrostomus carolinensis | reverse complement strand
TCCTGTGCCACGCTGCTCGGCAGGGTTCGTTCTGAGCGCTACAAGATGCTCTGAATTAAAACAAGCAAGCAGGCAGACCAGACAATCCCAGTGTGCCTGTGACCCCTCACCCCCGGACGTGTTCCTCCTCTGTTCCAAGTACTATGTGACCCCAGCTCACGCTTTCAAAGGCTCCTTTTACCTTGGTCTGGGCAGCACAGGCTCGAGCTAAAAGCGTCTTCCCTGTTCCTGGGGGCCCGTACATAAGGACTCCTTTGGGCGGCTGTATACCCAAGTTCTCAAATTTCTCCTTATGATTCATTGGCAGGACAATGGCCTCCACGAGCTACAGCAAAAGAAAAACATCAACACATCGAACCATTCTACTCCACAGATCCAGGCTGCCTGCTTCCAGCTGAAGTTCAAACACTGTTGTCCTCAGTCACACCAGAAATTACACAGGAAATAAAGTATCATCACCTCTTGGATTTGTTTATCCAGCCCCCCGATGTCGCTGTACTGCTCTGTGGGTCTCTCATCCACCTCCATGGCTTTCACCCGTGAATCATATTCCGTAGGCAGAGTCTCCAGGATCAGGTAAGAGTCTTTGTTCACCCCCTGTAAACACAAGCCCTTTGCTTTTCACAAGCCCTTCAGACAGCAATTAATGAACAGGCAATCAAAGGTGATTCACTGGGCCTCAAGGATGCAGGAATAACCGGCTTTGCCAACGGCACTCTGCAAATCACCACAGCTTGGCACAGTGGACAACGCCACCGCTAACCTACCGCGTTCTAAAAAAGAGGGGTCCAGTTTACTTAGGACACAAAAGATTGGCTTTAGAAAGCTTAGTAGGTGATATCTAAACTTTCAGCACTTAATTGTATAAAGAACCCTGCTCCCAAACTACTTTTCTACACTACAAATATGACTGAACCCATAATATCTTTTAATTAACATTCTAGTACAGAAATGGTCTTGGAGAAAGATCTGGACAAGATTTGTCTCCTTTCTGAAGGGCAAGACATACACAATTTTCTGGCCAACGTCACTCACCACTAAGTCTCCAGGTTTCAACTTCTCAGCATCAACCAACCCAATGACAGGCAGGAAATACGTCTGCAGGAGAGAAATCCACGTAAGCAAAGCAGCGGTACGAGGGGAAGGTCCTTTTCAGTGCTCCTCACACCTCGCTGGGCACACGGGTCTCACCTGCCGCGTAGAGGTCTTGATCACAGCACACTTGCCCTTCCTCTGGGAATCCAGGTCAATGTTTGCTCCATCCTCCTCCTGGTCATTGGGGTCAACATCCAGCAGCTGCAAACCAGAGGGAGAGATTTCACGACGATGTAACCAGGCTCACAGGATGACCCTGGGATTAACGCTTCTAAATTACACACAGTAAGAGAAATAAAACTTCCCATCATCCATCAGCAGCAGAATCCTAGAAGCACTAAAGCCCTCCTATAAAAATTAATTTCTCCCTTTCCTCACGAAGCAGCACACAACAGCGCATAGAAAGATGCTATGAAGTTCAGAACAAACGAGGAGCTCATGGCACTACTAAAGCCCTCCTATAAAAATTAATTTCTCCTTTCCTCACGAAGCGGCACCCAACAGCGCATAGAAAGACGCTATAAAGTTCAGAACAAACGAGCAGGTGATGGCACCGATTTCTCCTCCCGTTCCCACAGCTCAAGCCTCACATTCACTGAGCTTTAAAACACCCGTACGGACCAAACCCCTGTGGGAGTTTAACTTGGTGGGCAGCCAAACACCACACAGGCGCTCGCTCCCTCCCCCTCCTCCCTCGCCCCCCAGGGAATCGGGGAGAGAACTGGAGAGGTAAAGGTAAGGAGACCTGGAGGTTGAAATAAGAACAACTTAATAACTGGAGTAAAATAAAATTAAAATAGTAATGATAATAATGATGACAAATATAGATATAGATGAGTGCTGCAGAGTACAGCTGCTCACCACTCGCCCATAGTGATCCTGGAGGAGCAAAAAAGAACCCTGAACTCAAAACCACAATCCTGGAAGACCAAGCCCGAGTGATCCCCGAGAGAATCCCCCTGATTTCCCGTCAGCCCTGGTGAATACACTGCCCATGACATGACATGATCTGGAATATCCCATTGAGCCAAAGGCCAATTTGTTTTGTTAATTACTGCGCTTCCCCCTCCCAGTCCTTTGCACCTGTAAACTAGCAAACCACAATGTCCTTGTAAGTTATCAATACTCTTATAACAAATCCCACACTGAAACCAAAACACACCTATTCCAGCTACTGAGAAGAAAATTAACTCTGTCCTAGCAAAACCAGGACACTCCTTTCTTTAAAAATAAAAAACCATCAGCATTTTTTTGGCCTATCAGCAAAATAACTGAATTACAAAAAGAACGTGACGCAGTAACAGAGCCACCGCTTTTCATTCGCTGCGTCCCAAGTTTCACGACCCAGACAAGAAGCAGGTCAGTGACACGCACCTCCAGGTCACAAACCCAAGAGAAAAACCCAAAATTCCTGGTTGCAGGGGCAGCAGCAGTTTGAGAACACAGCACGGCTGCAGTTACCGATGAGCTTCCTGCCCTCCTCCCTCCCGATCCGTACGGCGCACACTTCTCACAGCGCCGCAGAAGAACGCGCCGCTCTCACCTCAATCACGTTAGAGACAAGGTACGGCAGGGTTTTGTTCACTTTGATCTTCTCACTGTTCTCTTTGATCTTGTCTTTCATGGCCTGAAGCTCATGGGTCACTCTCAGTACTTCGCTCTTCATGATCTGGAATCAGGACGCGGAAGAAAGAGACGGGAATAATAGCAGGAGACAAAGGCAGGACCAAATTCATACGTTATTCTGAAAGTAAAGCAGCTACAAAAACCAAAGTCCGAGGGAACAGCGAGTATAAAGGGAAACAGAAAATAAAAAGAGCAAATTAGCTCTTAGGCTTCGATAAGACAGCACAGAATTTCTGTAGAAAACCAGAAACAAGCCAAACATATATTAGTAGCACAACAGAAAGCTCCAATTCCTACAGCTCTATATACAACTTCAACTTTTCTGAGGCTTTTACGACTAACTGTAAGGGAAAACGTCTGTAAGGAAAAAAAAAAGCCATCGAATGAGCTAAAATTGGTTATCCAATCAGCTAATCAATATTCCTGAGTAATTTCTGGGCAACTTCAGCCTGATCAGTGCCGACAGGGCTGCAGCATGACCCGGGTAAGGATGTGACCTCGGGAAGGCAACGGTGCGGTTTTTGTTTTTAATATCTGGAGATCCACAGGTAACAGACGTGTGTGCGTGTCCATGCGCACCCACACACACACCCACACCTGTGGGTTTAAGGAAGAATCACGTGCTGGAACACTGAAGTGATGAGATAGAACTGCCAGTATCACAGCACAGGATCAGAGCAAGCCGCAAGGACGAGCAGGGAACAGCAGAACCCAGGTCCCTGTCTGCTGAGAGCAGCGTTGTGAGAGCTGTACCCCCGCTGCTTCCAGAGGAACACAGACACGCAGGTGCTGCTTTTAGGAACACAGAAACACAGGTGCTGCTTTTAGAAAGCCAAGGTGTTGGGCAACACCACGCATATCAAGACCTAGAGATGAGAAACAAACACACCAACTGCTTCTGCAGGGGAAAAGTTCTTTTTTGTTTTCCTTAAAAGCAAAACATTCACCACTGGAGCAATCTCCAGTGCTGGTTCCCCACAAACCCAGCCAGGTCCCTTGGAAAACAATGGAACGTGGGCTCAGAGGACAACTGGGGATGAGAGGGACCTCAGGGAGCCTCTAGTTCCACCTCCTGCTCAAAGCAGGGTCAGCAACACCACGTTGCTCAGGGCTTTACCCAATTGAATCGTGAAAACTTCCACAGACAGAGACCACACAACTTCTCTGGAACAACCTGTTCCACTGTCCGACTGCCCTCACGGTGACAAGGTCCTGTCTGTGCCCCTGGGGAACCTCTCACTGTTAAAATTTATAACCAGCAATTTATGGTTTGGATTAACTCGGCCTAAGCTTCGATAAGATACAAACATTTATAGGGAAAAAAAGAAACAAACCAAGCATTTAACAGCAGTGTGACAGAAAGCTCCAATTCCTACAGCTCTACACGGAATTTCAACTTTTTGGAGACTTTTACTACAAAGTTTAAGGGAAAACACCGACAAGAGAAGGAAGTTCTGCAACTGCCAGCCAAGTCAGTGCACAGATACTCAGAGCTGTCTGGCAGACACCCACGTACATTCTCCTCCCTTTCCTGGTTGGTCCCACAGTTTGAACACACACACAGTCTGTGATCCCCACCAAAGCGACCGTAGAAGAACTCTCAGAAGAACTAGTTACACCTGAATCAGCTCACGTTATTCAGTTTCACAGGAAATCCACTCTTCTCTAAAAAACTCTCTCTTTTTAAAACTCTGGATGCCTAGATATAATTCTGTGCTGGAACATGTAACTATCCACAGGACAGAACTATTATAGGAGCCAGAGATTGTTACATAAAAATTCAAAAATTTAGAAATTTGCTTTAACGGAGTCTGGGAAACATTCAAAGAAAAACTGCATGAAGGGAGGGTGCCAAAGAACATTTCTGCCACCTCACTTACGATGCTCTTACTATAAAATAAAGGCAGCTGCTTTTACTCCTTACTCTATTCTGCAATTTAAGAATAAGAAGTAAATTTATATTTGCTGTCTTTAAAGAATAAGTATGTTAAGCAGTCAGAATTACTTGTAGAACCCGAAGCAGCAGGATGTAGTTGCCCTGTAGGATTTATGAAATAATTTATCTGAATATTGATAACATCAGGCAGTAGAAGCAAACTAAAAGTTATAACTAAAGCTTTAATTATGTGAAACAGGTCTCTCCTGGGACAGGCCTGCCCAGGTCTGTCCTATTTAACACCCCTACGAATGACCCAGACAAGGGGATGCAGTGCCCTCTCATCACCTTTACAGACAACACCAAACTGGGGAACAGTCTCGGTGCTCGAGGGCTGGGGCTGCCACTCACAGGGACCTCGAGAGGCTGGAGGCACAGGGGCACAGAAACCTTCCAAAATTCAAGGGCAAATGCAAAACCCCGCACCTGGGAAGGAAGAGCACCTTGCAATGGCACAGGCTGATGACTGGCTGGCTGGGGAGCAGCTCTGCCGACCTGGGGGTCCCCGTGGACAATACTGATGGTGGCAAACAGCACCCGGGCTGTACTAACAGGAGTGCAGCCAGCAGATGGAGGGAAGTGACTATTTCCCCCTGCTCAACACTCGTTAGATCCTATCTAGAGCACTGTATCCAGTTCTGGGGCCTCCACACAGCAAAGACATTGATAAACTGGACTGAGTTCAGCACGGGGCCACCAAGATGTCCCCCAGAAACAGCTGAGGGAGCTGGGCTTGTTCAGCTGGAGAGGAGAACTACTGGGGAAGGCATCAACGAGACAGAACCAGACACTTCACAGCACTGCATCGTGGACGGATGAGACAATAAAGACTGGAACAAGAGAGGTTTAGCCTGTAGGTAAAGCCAATCTTTATCCTCATGAGGGCAGCCAAGCAGTGGCACAGGACATACAGAGAAGTGGTGCCATCGCTGTCTTTAGGAGCTTTTAAGATCACAGAATCACAGAATGGTTTGGGTTGGAAGAGACCTTGAAGATCAACTAGTTCCAGCCCCTCAACAGCCCTGAGCAGCCTGGGTTACTCCTGCTCTGGGCAGGAGGCTGGACTAGGGATCTTCTCAAGTCCCTTCCAACCTGCTCCTACCTGACCCAGGCCGTGGAACAACTTCCCCCTCCCCTGCGCCGACGAGAGCCGGGAGGACTCGCGTTCCTTCAGCGAAGGTGTCCAAAGCTCCGCCGAACCAC
>NW_010318686.1:0-11561 GCF_000700745.2 Antrostomus carolinensis | reverse complement strand
CTGCACTTGGGTCACAACAACCCCAGGCAACCCCAGGGGAGGAGTGCCTGGAGAGCTGCCTGGCAGAAAAGGACCTGGGGGTGTTGGTCAGCAGTGGCTGAACATGAGCCAGCAGCGCGCACAGGTAGCCAAGAAGGCCAACAACATCCTGGCCTGGATCAAAAATAGTGGTGTGGCCAGTAGGACCAGGGAAGTGATTGTGCCCCTGTCCTGGGCACTGGTGAGGTGGCACCTCGAGTGCTGGATTCAGTTTTGAGCCCCTCACTCCAAGAAGGACATGGAGGTGCTGGAGCATGTCCAGAGAAGGGCAATGGAGCTGGGGAAGGGTTTGGAGAACAAGTCTGATGAGAAGCAGCTGAGGGAACTAGGGTTGTTTAGGCTGAAGAAGAGGAGGCTGAGGGGAGAGATTCTGGCTCTCCCCCACTACCTGAAAGGAGGGTGTAGTGAGATGGGTGTTGGTCTCTTCTCCCAAGCAAGAAGTGATAGGAGAAAAGGGAACAGCCTTAAGTTGCGCCAGGGGAGGTTTAGGTTGGATATTAGCAAAAAAATTCTTCACTAAAAGGGTTGTCAAGTAGTGGAAGAGGCTGGGCAGGGGGGGGGGGGGGGGACCATCCCCGGGGGGATTGTGGAGTCACCATCCCTGGAGGTATTTAAAGGACATGGTTTAGTGGTGAACTTGGCAATGCTGGGTTTATGGTTGGACTGGATGATGGATGGCTGTGAGCCAGTGCCCTGCAGGACAGACTCAGCACTCCTCTTGGATCTAAAGATACAGAAAACAGCAAATCTTTGGCATAGCAAGAACTACAGTTCCACTGACACAAGGATGTAGGGACAGAAGCAACAGTACCTAATGCAGACAGCAACGCTGAATTAAAGACGAGCTGCATGTAGTGTTTCATATGCTGACGCATAAATATTTGACAGATGGGGATTTAACAATGACAGGCTAAGAGATGCTCTTTATTTAGTTCTATCAGACTCATTTTACTGCATTTTTACGTTGCAACAAAGTCATTTCACATGCAAATAAAAGATAATTTATACACTTTCCTTTTGCAGTACAAAGCTCTATATGTTCAGGTTATAAATTTAAAGTAACTCAGCACCAACACTAAATTTGGGTATTTTGCATTGGAGAAAAACCCTAGGAATAATTATATATTGTTTTTGATGCTTAACTTAATCCCTCAATCTGCATTGCTTCATTTTGAATGTATTCTTTGTGAGCACTGCTATGTTTATTTTCCTTTTTTTTTTCTCCTGCTAATGCTGGAATTTATTAGCTTTCAAATCTTATATAGATAGCATTGATCAATCTCCAGAAGTGGTAACAATATCACTTTAACACATACACATGCGCACACACACACACACAAAAATCAAGGCCTGAACATCCTTTATATCTTGCAAGAAATATAGCAACCAATATTCCATGCAGAGGTGCAGCAAATGAAGTCCTGTCAAGCAAATGGCAGGAATGACAGCAGATGTCTGGATTCCTTCATAGCTGGTTGCATAAACGTAGCACACATATTTCACCAGAGGAAAAAAAAAACCAAACCTCTGACAAGACAGTCTTTCAGTACTTTTCATTCAGAGTTGGCATTTTTGACTGATGTGGTACATCAGTAGGTATTAAGGTGATGAACCAGATTAATCTTGATAAAGCTTCATTTGCATAATGAAAGCAAAGCCTACAACACTCAGTCATGGCTAAATGAGGCAACCACAATTTAGTCCAAGGTATAATGTTCAGATCAAATTCTTACAATCCAGTCACAAACCAGACTTTGCACTGGATCCTGACCCAAGACACTTGGTTTTTATATCAAGCTACACAGTAATTTAATTTGATGGCAAACAACAGAAATTAATACTACGTAGCTCTGCTTTTTAGCTATAAACAAGTCATAGACTCCCTTTATGGATCTGAATAAAGTATTTGATCTTTCAGCATCCATTTATTCACAAGTTTACCTATTTCACAAAAACTGTCATAGGTGGCTAATCTTTGTGAAATATTTTGACACTTTAAAGCTTTATTTAACAACAAATTATTTCAAGATAACCTCAGTCACATTACATGCTCACTAAAGAGAGTAAATGCTCCAAAGCAGAAACACTACTTTCCTGAATTGTGAGACACTAGTATAGTTTAGCAAGTTGTAAAAGAACATGAGTAATACAGTGTTTACTAACAAATATGCAGGAAAGAAGCTGAGGACATACCAGTGTTACACATGAAGAAACTAAGAGTAAATAAAATCTGAACTTAACTCCCTCCCTATTCTAAACAACAACAGTGCTGCCTTACATGGTTTTGTCTAACCAGGCCCCTGGCATACTACCTGTTTAGTGAAACTTCCTTGAGTGAAGCTACAACCAGCTGAATTAGTGTACTTATCAATAAAGCTTGTGTTGAAAAGCTTGCCAGATTAAGGCTTAAGAGAGAGTGCATTTTACTAATGGTCTGCTCTAATAAAACAGAATTTTAAGAAACTCACCACTTTTCTTTTCCTCTCTTTAAAGGAAATGTTCATTTCCTTGTATTTCTTCATAGCAGTCTCCAATTTATTCTTGAGATCAATGGCACATCTTAGCCGATCATCATTTATTCCTGCTCTGGTAAATAACTGCAAAGCAAGAAATCAACATTCTTATTCTTTTTTCTAGACATCTGAGCCAAAACACATTTTCAGTTTTCCTTCATAATTAATGAAACAACATTTTCACAAACTCCTTGATCTTACAAGTAACAATTAGTGAAGCCACTTCTCCTACCTCAAATATGAAAGCTAATAGAAGACAAACAAAGAATGAACAGCTGATATAAACATCTCCTGAGAGTGTATTTCTATGTGCCAAATGCACAAGCTCCTGAGCAGTAGAATCAACTGAGAGAAAGGACACATTGTTTTTCTGATACAGACATGTCTGACAAAAACAAACTGTGTTTTACTTTAACCCTTTGCAAAGAAACTCCATTTTACTGTATCTTTAAAGAAAAAACAAAACAAAACACCATACCTAATGCTGGGAGCCATCAAACAAGTTATGTAGCTCCTGCAGTCTCCTGTTGTCCACCCCTACTGAGCTAGAAATCTTTTCTATTTGCACCAACATTTCTTCAACCTTAATTTCCTTTTTGCTCACTCTTCCTCAAATTTACTGTACCCCAATCCTTGCTTCACCATGTTTTTATTAAAAAAAAAAACAAAAACAAAAAACATTTACTCTTCATCCTACCTGAATCCAGGACTGCACAGATGGCCAGAACTTATTTCTGAGGAGTTTGTGAGCATCCATGACATTGTTTATTATGGCAGTATTATCCTCATTCTCATCCACTTTTATATCTGATCAAAACAGAGGAAAAAAGTTAGTGCACAACGTCTATAGTATCTTCACTACAGGAGCTAAAACAGCTAAGCAGAAGTAGACATGAACCTTTCAAAAATATTTGAACACTTTAGGGAAAGTTACAAACATCAGAATGTTTCTCTGTTCAGTACTAATTATTCTACCATTATCCACACATTCAAGAAAAAAAAAAAGAGAAAAAGCTTTCAGTCCAGTGATGAGGGAGTTGTTAAGCCATCACTACTAAGGAATCACTAAATAAAATACAGAGAAGTACAGTCTTATTATTTACATTACAACTTGTCTTTAAGTTCCAATCAATGGACCAGGCCTTACTGATATGTTTCTACATATACAATATAAAAAAAAAATCCCTGCCCCACTGGCAATAGGGACTCGATTACCAAAGCAGCCAAGTGTGCCACTACCCAAGTGAAAATGGTACTTGTCACCTCTTAGTCATTCTTAAGCCCCACAGGTACGTTTCCAATTCTGTTCCCTGCAAGCACAGTAGTAGATACGCGTCTTACTGACTGTTTGCATGTCAAATTCTGTTAGGACAGTGTTTGTAAGAGACTTCACTTCAACTACCAAAACACAAACCATCCTAATTTTTCTAGAGGTAATTCATATTAGCAAAGTTACAACGTTAGCAAAGTTAGCTGCACCTAAAAAAGGTGAAATCATAATCCTCAAGACTCCCTAGCAGAGCTCTACTTATTGCTTCTTGCAAGTTGTCAATAGCAAGGAAAAAAAGTCTATGAAACAGCCAATTGTAAGATTTTTAAATTAGTAGTTTACCACAGGTATAAAGAGAAAGAAAGAAAGAAAGAGGTGAACAGTGAAGCATATGGAAAATAAAATTATAAACTGTAACAGATGGTAACTTTTTTTAAACACAGGAAACTCATCTTATTCCAGGTACTATGAAGCCCTGCAATATGGTTACAACAATCAATACCAAAGTTCATTCTTAAAAGGTAATTAATAAAATCTGTAAAACACATACAAGGACGCTCAAACCTAACAAAGGTTATTAGCTGAACCAGAAATAGAAAAGAATTCCAAAATAAATGGTGTTCAGGAACTCCAAGCATTTAAGACATAGGGGAAAAAAAATCCAGCTACAAAGGACTTCACACAAAGACTGTCTCCAGCTGCATGTGAAAAATTTTTTCCAAATACCTGTGGAGATTTCAAGGTCGAGAGTATATTTATGTGAAATAAGCCCATGGTTCCTAACAAAAGTCTGGTAATCATCATCATTGAGAGCGGGGGCATCAGACTGAACTTCCAAGCATGTGCCTCCATCTAATTCTTTCTGCTCCAGTTTCTCCTGTTTCTCTTCTAACTCTTTGTTTTTATCAGTTCTGACACACTGAGAAACAGAGAGAATGTCCTTGCTGCAGCATGGCTGTTCATCATCCATACATCCAAAACAGGACTGGTCAACTTCCACCTGGGAAGACAAGGAGGATGCAGGTCTATCGTCATTAGCAGTCATTTGTTTGTTGGGTTCCAGCTCTGTCTCATTCACAGTGAAGTCAAAAGGATCTGGCATCAGAAGTCGGAAACAGTTTTCCATCTCTGTCAGCGTGTTGGCAACCTCTTGGGACATTTCTATCAAGAGACAATTGTTTTAGAATGTTGTAAAACAATGTAAAATGCTAATGTCTCCATAGCAGATCTACAAACCAAACACAACTGCCAGAAGGGTAATCTATTTATCCAGTAATCAGTGGTAATTTATCCATACAGACTCTCTCCATTGCAGAAATTGTCCTTATAAAAGTGCTAACAGTTTTCTTAAGCAGGAAATCTAGAACATCTTGAGCGAGGAATTTAAAATCAGTGTTCTTCCTTTTCCTATCCTTTCTAAAATTTCACTATGCATCAAAGATGATGCAAATACTTGACAGAATTTGAAGGAGAATGAGGTTCAATGAGGACATTCTTAGTGATGTTGGCAGGTACTCACTCCACAGCCATGAACATTACAGTTGCTTGTAGCTGCAGTCATGAATATATGCTACTGCTGAAAACGATGCTACCAATAAAAGTGACTTAAGAAGGTTAAATCTCTTTAAAATTCCACCCTCAAGCATGAGAACATTTCCAGCATGCAGAATAAATGCAGACACAACTGCAGATTGCAGATACCAAAGTAATTTAATTAAATAACCCTTTGTAACTGCAACGTAATATACTTACTATCTCTATTCTTTTGTATTATAGATGCTTGCTACGCACACATTGCTTATAGATTCAGCCCCCAGTTAGATATATTTTTATCAGTAGTATGATACTTTTCATAGATATACTACACTGCATCCAGGATTTCTGTGCAGACCACCACACATACTTCTAGAACATGATGGCTGTATATACAATATAATGAAGGTCATCAGTCCACAAGGTATTGAGAAGTCTCTGCCTGTTCACAGACTCAGAAATTAAGCCACTAGCTCCAAAAAGTCTCATAGCATGCTTGCTTGAAATAATACATTCATACTTCACTGAATTACTAGACTAAACCTCTTCTTGCTAACTTTTTTTTCTGCTATCTTTTCGTGCTGAGCTCACAGGACTGTCACTTGTTTCTTCTGATAATTCTTTAGGTGAGAAGTACAGAAGGTCAAGCTCTAACAAACGTACTATTCCCGCCCACTGCAGTCACCTATTATTTGGATAGCCGTTCCCTTCACATTTGTTTTATAACAACTTTAAAAGTTGCTTTAAAAACGGACAAAAACACCCTCCAAACCAGTAGAAGAACCGAAGAAACTCACCTTCCATTTCTTTTTCAGCTCTTTTGGCTTTTTCTTTGTAAATGTTATCCAGTCGTTTTTGCTTCTCCTCTTCCCTCCTCCTTTCAGCCACAGTTCTGGCATGCACATCTTGAAAATCCACCTAAGGAAGAAATTAAGGAAAAAAAAGTATAACATTCCTCCTAAGAAATATACAGAAAATCCATTTCCTAAGATTCTTATCTGCGGTGAAAAATCCTCTAACAAGAGCGATCAGCCAGAAGCTCAGCAGTACTTCCTTTTATCTCTTCTCCTCCTAGAATCAATAACTACAGTAGTTCTGAATGGAGTTTTTACTTCTGCTAATAAGAGACTGCTGAGAACGCACGGCCTTCAGAAAGGAATCATAAGGCAGAAAAACAAAACAGATTTCCACATCTAGACTGCAGGAATAAACTAAGCTTTGGGAGATCCCTGTGACAGCACTGGAGACATGGGGTGAGGGGGAATGGGCAGGAAGAGACTACGGAGGGTAAGTATTCAAATTACATGAAAACATCCCACTAGGTACACTATTAGTAAAAGAAGTTTAGGAAAATTTGTAAGCACTATTATCACAAGTGTACACATCACTTACTGAAGAACTTCGTAAGCCAGGGAAGTAGAAAAGACAACATTCAAATTCATGAAAAAGACCAAATTTTGGATTTTGCAGTTACATTTCTTTAATTTAGGGATTGAAGGAAAGATTATAATTCAGTCTCACTTCATTTTCTTATGACTAAAATAAAAAAATAAATCTGACAAAATGCTGTTACTTAAAATATTTACAATGGGTGGTTTGCTGTTTGGCTTTTTTCTTTAGTTTGTTCTTAGAAGGGCTTTAAAATATAAATATTTTTCGCTTCTATTTTAAGGAAAGGAGTCTTGATTGTATTATTGCATAAGGAAATCCCTTCAAAAAAAGAAGCACAGTATTTTCTTTTGCCTGCCAGCTCATAACTTTCATTAACTTCAATACAGATTATGCTGAGTGCTGAACAAGCCCATGTTTTGCTGCTGAGTCCGTAGACTCTCCAGTGCTGTCTGTATTACAATTACCACTGAATATTTGTCATTGAACATTATTGCCACTGCCAGATGATCAAGCTTGTCAACATTCATTAATGGTTCCCAGATCCTGACATTCTACACCAACATTTTGGAGTCACACAAGAGAGAAACAGTGAAGTTGAACCTCACTGATGAGGCAGAGGCCACCACAACACTGAGATCACTCTATACAGGACAAATAAATCTCACTTTCTGTCTAGTTCCAGAAGATCTCTCCTGTAACGTGTACATGGACTTACTAGCCACAGGTAAAGCAAACCAAGTACATTCTACAACTGAAGTCGGCATATTTTTTGTAGAAGCAGGAATTTTGCATCTCAGAATTACAAGAACTTTTTCATATTTGTTCAGCATTAAACAAGTAGGTAACTCCATTAAACACTATGGAAGTTAAAAAAATAATGCTTGAATTTGGGCTTAACAATGTGCTAAAATATCTTGCTATATAAATGTTTCTACTGCTCAACATTCCCTACAGTGTGCAATAAGTCATAAGGTTTTCACAAGTATTATTTATGTAAACAATTTAAAGACAAATGTTTTTTACATAAAAGCTGCTAGAAGCAAAAGGATACTTGATACAGAAACTGGCATGGAGAGTCTCCACCAGTTTAGGAAGAGAAGCACACTTGCCAAGCTCTTTTTTTATTGGGGAATGAGAGGGGCAGAGGGAAGGTAGGGAAAAGAACTGGTTTCACAACCTATAGCAGCAGATGGAGCACCTGGGTGAGCTTTTCGGTTTTCGGGATCTGATTTGTCTACCAAGTTCACCTACAGTAGCAGGAGAAACAGATCCTCCCAAAGAGCAACATCACCCACAAAAATGGAACAAAGATACAGAACCAGGAACTACAGCTACTGTTTCTAGGCAGTCAGACTGGATTTGTACAGAAAACAAGAAATTAGCCCTAATTTCCTAAATCACAACTTCTGCCACATACCAGAAGACCAGCATTAGGGTCATTTGCCCATTCTTGCCCATTTTCTGTCCCAAAATGACCAGCCACATGCTGCTCCATTGTGTTGTTTCATGCTTCAGCACTGGGCCAGATGCCCTTCTTAAAACATCTGCCAAATCAAGAGCACAGCTCACATACTAGACACCATCACCAACCAAGCCTACAGCACACACAACGCTTTGAGCTGCCCAAACAGGGCACAGTGGCCTCCTACAGAAGCCTCACAAGGTCTGAATAACTCAGAGGCCTGAGTTATGGATGTGTGCATGGACTCACCTGCTACCTGGGGTCAGCACTAACCCACAAACTTGGTCAGAACCCATCCAACCACATTTTGGTGATAACAACTACCACAACTTTGGGGAAAATACTGAAGTACAGCAGCAAGATACTGTACGTTAAACTGCTCAAATCCTGTTCACTCTGTGATCCATCCATGCATTCCTCAAGTGCAAAGATACTATAATATGACTCAGTTGCCCAAATACGCAAACATTTGGAAATATTTAAAATCTTTTTTTCCCCCCCTCCTATCTTCTTTTTTTTTTAAATTTTGAGACAGGAGTTTGAAAACAATTGTTTTCAGATAGACTGAAATATTACTTGTTCTTGAAGTCAAACATTTATATAGGTATCTACTAACATGGACCTACTATCACAGAATCACAGAATATTAGGGATTGGAAGGGACCTCGAAAGATCATCCAGTCCAATCCCCCTGCTGGAGCAGGAACCTAAATGACATCACACAGGAAGGCGTCCAGGCGGGTCTTGAATGTCTCCAGAGAAGGAGACTCCACACCCTCCCTGGGCAGCCTGTTCCAGTGCTCCGTCACCCTCACTGTAAAGAAGTTTCTTCTCAAGTTTAAGCAGAGCCTCCTGTGTTCCAGCTCACACCCATTGCCCCTTGTCCTATCATTGGGCATCACTGAGAAGAGCCTGGCTCCATCCTCATGACATTAACATATTTGTAAACATTAATGAGGTCTCCCCTCAGTCTCCTCTTCTCCAAGCTAAAGAGCCCCAGCTCCCTCAGCCTTTCCTCATAAGGGAGATGCTCCACTCCCTTCATCATCTTGGTGGCTCTGTGCTGGACTCTCTCCAGCAGTTCCCTGTCCTTCCTGAACTGTGGGGCCCAGAACTGGACACAACAGTGAGTAGCTTTACATGTTTATACCCTAAAAGGGCAGCAGTTGTCATCTCTGATCAACGGGTTATAAGGTGATTTCGCTGATAATTAAAAAAAAAAAACAACCAAAAAACCCCAACCAACAACCACAAACCACACACACAACTAATACTCCTGTCAAGTTGTCCTATACGACTGTGCCAAACCTGCAATACAGAACAGCAGATGTACTTTACTACTAGAAAGTACAAATCCCTCCTCAAATCCTTTGGTTGTTTCTCACACTTCAAGCACTAAGCTGGCAAAAGGCTAGTTAGGTCAGCTGGCTCATCTCAACTGTTTAAGTACGAGAGTTACCAAACTACATCAGATTGCTTCCACTGGTACTAATGTTTCCAGAATTACTCAAATTCAGCTGCTCTAGGAAACAGGACAGCCATTCCTGCCGAGTAGCTTAGTATCACAAATACACCCAGGGATCACCCAGCCGTAACTGGGGAGCTGCCATTAACCACAGGAGCAAAGACAGAGACGCCAAACATCGGCAAACTTGTACGCTTGGGTGTTCCAATTGGTAAAACCGTGTTACATGTACAAACTCCTTCATCTCAGTCTTGCATTTTTCCTTGTCACTTTCATTTATTATTTTTTTTCCTTTATTAAACAAGACAATAAGGGAGGATTCAAAGACAATCACCTTTTGTAAGCAAAAACTGTATAGAAAAATAACAAAGTACAATAAATAATAGAAGTAGAGTACACTTAGCTTAGCATGGAAGTAGAACAATGGTAAACATCATTTATTCAAAGGTTTTTGATCTACTTCTAGGAACACTGAACATCTGTCTTTCTGAAGAGAAAGAGAATCAATATATTTATTGAAAACCTTGTACTATTATTGTAGACTGTGTGAATGCTAGAATAGTATTCCCAATTTTACTGTTTGCACTTCAAAAGACATAATAAAGCAGAAGAATGTTCAAAAGTACAGTAACCTAAAGCCTTGAAGGGAAAGCTAAAAGCGAGTGTTTACATATAATAAACTCTTCTTTACTAAAACTTCTTGTACAACACACAGTATCCCTGCAGCTGAGGGCAGGCTAGCACCCACACTCACTGTCTCTGTTGGACAGTGACTGGACACTAGAACTGGCCAGCTCAGTACAGAAGTCAGGCTGCTTTAAACTGGTACAGAAAGACTTAACAGCTGATTATCTTCAGTTTAAAGTGTAATCACTACTTCCCTTCTAAAAAGGCCAGACTTTGGGGTTTCAGGTAGGAATCAGTGGGTGAAAGCCTACTGGTGATCAATACTTTTTACACTCTGAGAAAAGGCCAGTTGAGCCCAGCTCTGAGCACAAGCCTGGGGTTTTTAAAACTTCACAATACTGCACGATGAACAAAGAGTTTGGGGTTTGTTTCTCAAAGGCCATGCTCAACGGGATGCCTCCTAAAGACAACATTGTTTCCAACAGCTTTTCAATGTATTGGTTTCCTGGCTTTAAACACCTCACCAAATTGCCTAGATTGGAAAAGACCTTTAAGACCATCGAGTCCAATCATTAACCCCGCACTGGTAAGTCCCCAACTAACCCATGTCCCTCAGCACTGTGTCTACACGACTCTTCAATCCCTCCAGGGATGGGGACTCCACCACTGCCCTGGCCAACCCCTTCCAATGCCCAAGAACCCTTTCAGCAAAGAAATTCTTCCTCACATCCAATCTCAACTGCCCTTGGCACAACTTGAGGCCGTTTCCTCTGGTCCTGTCACTTGTTCCTTGGTTGAACAGACCCACCCCCACCTCTCTACACCCTCCTTTCACCTGTCGACCATCACCTAAAAACACACACAGAAGTAAGAATGCAGACTACCTTCTTGTTCTGCTTTAAGAAGTGGTATCCCAGAGCAAGCTTCTTGTAGGCCTCTCCATATTTCTCGTGCCAGTCTTGCACCGACTTAATGGCAGCTTTCCTCAGCTTCTGTGCCACCTCTTTGGGTGGGGGAAGAGGCTGCTCATGGTCTATCCCCACTGTGAGCTCCAAGAACTCTTGGAAGTTGGAAATAATCAGCATCCGGAATTGATGGGATCGGGTGAACAACTCCTGCACGATCTGGAAAGCCGAGAAGCGCATCTCGGCGTGCTCCTCGTTGAGCCGAGTCATCAGCAGGTGATAGGCATGGCTGATGTGCTCCTCTGAGGACCTGGCCAAGGAGAAACAGAAAAAATTACAGGGGGTAATTAAAAAA
>NW_010318685.1:55775-58413 GCF_000700745.2 Antrostomus carolinensis | reverse complement strand
GGGAGGGGGAGCTGCCGCGCCGGGCTGGGGTGGAAAGCGGAGCGGAGGGGTGCGGGGCTGCGGTGGGGAGAGGGAGGGAAGGGCTGGAGTCACGAAAGGGCGCGGGGGATCCTGCTGAGCCCGGCCGGGAGCGGCTGCAGGGCAAGGTTATTGCGGGGAGAGCGGCTGTGCTGACCGCTCTGCGCACACACCGGGCGGGCTCCTGGGTCGAGAGGTGTAAAGTTACCTATGGAAATTATTTGGGAAACAAGCTAGGTTTTTTCCCTCCCCGTGGCTGAGTAAAAATGATTTGTCTGTACAGAGTCATTAATTTGGATTAAGGCTATGTATGAATTTTAAATGGCTCACTGCTCTCAGTGGCATGGATACTGTTCCAGGATATAAGTGTTGTAATGCAAATTAATTTAACTCATTTCCAAAGTGGATTCCAAATTAGCATCCGCACAGGGAATTAATTAGGAGTAGCTTTTGCCTTTATAAAAAGCATCATGAATCCTGCGGTTCTTTGGGGGTCACAGAATACTGCTGCAAGATGGGACTAAGGCATCTGAAATGTACCACTAACTTGTAGTCATTGCTTTCAAAAAGCCAGAACACACTGAGCGTAACAGATCACCACATTTTAAATTTCTTCTAGACAGCGTAATGTATTCTTAAAAATTCCTAAGGGGGTATTAAAAGTAATTATTTCTAAGGGTATGGAGACAGGAATACGTTACTGTGGGGTAAGGTAAGGTGTGAACTTGCTGCATATAATCTATGCTGTGGTTTGCCTTGTGTGCTTACTTTTACCCTGTAGTAAATGTGAAGCTACCCCACTATGGAAGAGGAAGTATCTCTCTAACTTGAGACATCTCAGTAAGTGCTCTAGCAGAACAGTAATATTTTTCTTCTCTTTAATGATTTGAGGATGTTTCTAGTGCTCACACATACATCTAGTGTGCAAGTGCTGTCAAACTCTTGACTGCAGTGGTATCCTACAGTGAAGCGTTCTTCCATTTGACCAAAAAGAGCTGTCAAAGCAGGTGATGAATGAAGAGTTCAAACTTCAGTGCTGAGAGGCCAGCCTGTGAGTAATGGTCTGTCACTGGCCTCAGATCATGAGCTGTTTGCATAACTTTGGCTCAGGAGAAACCCAAGCTGAAGATGACAGATGATGCCATATAAGCTTTCCCAGTTGCTCCAGTTGGCTCATTCCAGTCTGATCCAGATCAGCTGGGCACTAAGGTCATTAGCACTCTAGAACCATTTATTGGCAAGGGTGACAGAGTTTGTGGCCTCCCTCCTACTGTTCTGAAGGATGACAAGAGGGAAGGTAAACAAGTAAGAGGAGTTACCTTATGGCCTACTGTGAAGCTTTAGCAGTAGGGAGGAGAAAGGATGAGACCATGGTAAGTACCACAGGCTAGAGCTGTTCCTTCACAGAAGTCACCACCCAGCTGATGTCCCTGGTGTGCATGTGATTGCTGTATGCACAGACAAGAGCACAATCATACTCTTCTCAGGATTTAGACACTTCCTAAATTTGTGGTTTGGTGAACAGAATAGTATGTTGTGTTTGGTGGCCTCGGAAAGTGACTAAAATTAGAAATTGAGTTGGATCCTATTTCCAGATTTTCTTTTTACCCACTCTCATGTCTGGCATTTCCCCCTTAGCCTTCCTCCTTGCCCTGCAAGTTACCTACTTCTTACTTATGTCGAGGGGCTCAAAAGAAAGGCAGTGGTTCCTGACCACTAACTGACCTCCTGTGAGTATATAGAAAGAACCTATATACAGGACTAAAGAGTACTTGGACATACAGGACTAGTCTTCAGCTAGCTAGCTCATGTTGTCCCTGTCAGTAATAGCAGGAGCCTGGCTCGGTGACACGGGAATACTTTCCAGTCCTGTGTCCTTTGTGCTCAATTCCATTCTGCTGGGCATGGCACTAGCAGTTTTGACAGACATACCTTTGCCTTTTTCTCTCTCCCTTTTATGTATCTGAAGCACTGAGAGGAAGTAGCACGAGATGAGCACACATTCATTGGGTGTAGGATCTCCTGCAGGTTAGCTGTTTTCTTCATCCTCATGGGAATTCTTCCTGCTCCTGCTCCAGGCACAACCCTTTTCCTCAGCAGATGGTAGCAGGCTGCAGTACATCTTCTCTATCCATCCCTATCCCTTCCCTTTGGTTTCAGATTCAAACAAAACCAGACACTGAAGTCACATACAGCCCAATAACCCAATTTTCATCATTAATCCCCTTTCCTTATTGGCCATCTTCTCTCTGTTGCCTTGAAAACCATCACATGGGAGAATCACGGTCATGGGGGAACTGTCTGAGTCTCACAGAGGGTTCTGGTAATGTACCCACCCCTTGTCCCCGTGGTCAGTCCTGGGCTACTCCTCTTTGCTATATTTTCTCTGGAAAAAAAAAAAAAGGAAACCGTTAGGTCAGCAACTGAAAAAATCAGGGAAGGAAAAGGCTTCTCAGCAAAGTCAGGGGCCTCCAGCGAATGAAAAGGAGAAGGAAGAGCAACTGCACACAGCCTGTGACTTGGTGAATGCTGCCACACATGCATCTGAGTTTCTTGGCTGAAACTGCATTACAGTGGGTGGGGAAAGTTCAGCGTGAGGAGGGAACCCTGATTGTTCACA
>NW_010318685.1:48493-55741 GCF_000700745.2 Antrostomus carolinensis | reverse complement strand
ACGTCCTCTCCTTTGGGCACAGCACTAATTGTTAGGACAGCTATGCCCTCCCTCCTTTTCTGTTTTTCCCATTCAATCATGCTTCAAAGAGCAGAGAGCTGTGCCAGCACTGGTTTGAGTGTAATCTGCTCCTAATACTTCAGTCTGGGATCTGTTACAGTTCAACTGGTTTCCTTCAGCATCCCCCATGGCATTATTACCATTCAGGAATTCAGGCAAAACCTTCTCTGTGACACCTGTCCAAGGAACCTCCTCCTCCTTCCAAGGATGCCAGATCTTCTTGGAACTGAAGACCATCTCATCTCAGTCCTGCAGTGAGTCACTCTCCAGACTGTCTAAACCAAACACTAAAGGATACTCACGGAGAGGTTTTTCATTTGACATCCCTAAGTGTCAGTAGGGTTTCATTGTCCATCTGGATTTAATCCCTCTGTTCTTCCCCTAGCTACCTGCCATCCTTTTTGTGTTGAAGGCCCAGTAAATCCAGAACTGCAGTTCTGCTCACTTCTCTGAATTCTGGGAATTTCTATCAGATCCTCTGGACTCTGAGGTTAGCTCCTTTGGAGAAAGGAGAGAATTTTAGTCAGTCCTTCCAAATCTCTGAAATTTGTGCTCACGTCAGGACCCAGAAGGGAAGCAATTTTCACATGGATGAAAGAAATGTAACCTGTCTCTTATCTCAGTGACCCCATATTTGTGAGAGCTGCAGTTTGTAAGCAAACAGCAGCACTAAAAATAAGCATGTTTTGCCCCCATCTCCGTGCTGTTAGTATTCTGTGTGAAAGGATGGTTGAGTGGGTGGGCTGACTTTTCCTTGTTCCTTTTTCTTTCCTGTTTGGTTTTTTTTTTTTCTTCTTGTTTACCTTAAAATATATTCTTGTCATTTTCACGAGACATGACCCAGCCCAAGGCCTTTTCACTTCTTTGTTCTGAAGTGGGGACACAGTTTCCCCCTTTCAGGCAGCCTTGGCTTTGGGCATCTTAGCAGAGTGAGGGGTTGCTGGTGCAATTTATTTGTGCAGCTTCTTTCCAGCAGTTGTTCTGCTTCTGGATCACCAGTACGAGTCTCCCCCATTCTCCTCCCTGCTGCTATATCAGAAAACCAGCCTCAGACCCTTGCAGTCCACTTGCCAACACATAAGTCTGCTCTACCACGGGGTGAAACTCTTGATACTGCCTTTTTAAACTTGTTTTTCAGGTAGTTCCTACCCTTTGAACACTGACATTTTTCAGACTGTCATTCAGACAGTTCATCAGGTCTCAGTCCCAGCCTCTGAATTTAACAAATGTATGTGCCTAATTTTTTTGATAAAACAAAACTTTCCAAAGTGCCTAAGGTATTCTGTACAAAACACTGCTTCCAAGGTTTGGGCACAAAAGTGTTACACTTCCTCCATGAGTAATTAAGCTTGGATCTCCCTGTGATGAGAACTTTGTGTGTTCCAAAAGCACGCTGGCATGGCTACATGTCCTCAGGTGGGTCAGGGTTATCAGAGTGAACGGTAACAAATGGATTTTGCAAAGGATATAAAATCTTGTCTTTTGCAATTAGAATCGATCTGTAAGAAGCTGGAAAAGTCCTTTATGTGGAAGATCATATCTGCCTATGCTGAGAATCATATCAGCCTTTAAAGTACAATACTGTGCTCTGTGATTAGCATGTGCCTTTCTGCAGAGAGTGAAATGAAGCCCCGTTGTAGCAAATTCCCAGGCTTGTTCTTGCCATCCTCCATCTCCAGCCTCGTGTCCCGCAGGCTGCAGTTCTGTGGCACTGTTTGAACGCTTGCTCGATGCACAGACAGAGGAGCAGATCCCTTCATGAGATTCTGTTGTTTATCTGAGACAGGGAGGCCTAGATTAGAGCATGGAGGCGTGAATCACTGCCATCCTGATCTTATGCCCAGTGATAATGCTAGTTTCAGTTCTGCTTGTAGAAACCTTTAAGTGTCTAGCCACTAGTTCTTTGGTTTCCTCTCAGAAAAAAAAATATATATTGCTTGTTTGTTCAATCAGATCACTGCTTGCTTTGGGAAAAATGCACAGTAGAAAGAAAAGGTGTCCCGTCAGTTAGAAAAGAGAGTCTTCCAGTGTAACAGAAAATAATCCCTAAAGACTTCTGAACAACCAGCTAGAACAAAATAGTGAAACCTGATCAAAGAGAACAAACTCCATCATTTAAGCTGGTTTTGTAATTGTAGTACTTTATCAACAAATAGATAGAGCTGGAAGGGCTAGCTGACTGGGTTGTGCAGATGTGTAACATCTGTGCACACTTGGCCTCTGGAAAGTGTCCTAGTGATGGTTCATTCCAAAAATTTACTGGTTTTCTAGCTTTCCTCTTGACCGGATGAAGGAAGAATACTTTTTCCAAGGTCATTTTTGGTGAAAGTGTTTTCTGGTTCAGGTCCAGTCGACCAGGGAGACAGATTACAATAGCAGAATTAGAGTTCAGTTCTCCTTAGTAAAGGACCACCAAAGCTTGTCACAAGGGCATGTCATTGATGACAATCCACCTTAGGCACATAGGTGTGGGTGCTGCTGGTCAACCTACAATGCAGAGGGAACAGAATTCCCAACCCACTGTTTCATTATAATTTTTTTAGCATGTAAAGAAGTCAGGAGTCTTGGTCAAGAAATGAATGCTGCTCAGAGAGGAGCATTTTGATATTTTCTGAAGAGCACTGGTGAAGGTTAGGTCTCCATCCCAATGTACTGGCTGTTGCAAGTGCAGAGGATCAGAATGAGAAGGCAACAGCATCAGCTGCATCCCATTTCAGATCAGCTGTGCACATGGAAATGGGCAGCAGAGATTGCTAGCTACATCCAGCAAAACGGAGTGTGTGAAGGTCATGTATCCCCCATTGTCATGACTTTGAAGTGTGTCATGGTCCCATTAGGTCAAGATTTCTGTTCAGTAAAGATAATTTCACCCACTCTCCAATACCTGATTTCACCACAAGTCCTTGGAAGTCCACTGCCATGAATATGCTCAGAGATGTGAAGCCATCTCCTGAGCAGGGGACAGTATTTCACTTCTGTTATTGCTGTGAGGATCCTTATTTGTGAGGCGCCCTGAGTCAGTGACTGTGCTTTCCCTTTGAGTCTAGATTTTCCCTGCTGTAAAAAGGAAGAGGCCAGATACCAGGCTGTGTAAGAAAGCCCTGACTATTCCTTCTTTTTGGCTATATTATGATCCTAATACACTGACCTTCAGAACCCAGATTATGGTCTGTATTGTCCCAAGAGTTTCACAAGTGCAGAACAACTGTATAAAACATGCGTTTGTCTGCACACCTGCTGGGAGGAGAAGGGACAGTGCAAAAACCAGTGGCTTTGCTGCTCACCTTCTTTTTGATGAGTATGTTCTGTGGTTTCGAAATTCCTTCATAAGCTAAGACAGAGGATCCCTCTGTTAGTAATACATACTGAAAGAGGTTTCATTTGTCTGTGCTCACCATCTAGGTTTGGATTATTGTCTTCTATGCAGCCCCAAAAGGACACGATTCATGACAGGTCGCTTTCTTGGCTACAAAATTCAGGGAAACCTGAACTTTGTACAGGGGAGGGAAAATTAATCCCTCAGCATGTTCTTCCCCGAGAAACTGGGCATTCAGTCCCCCACTAGCAGTAAGGTGAATGATCTTTTACGAAATACAGACTTTACGTGTAAGTTGGTTATTGATTGTTCAAGAAGATGTTTTATCAGAATGTTCCTCTATGAGTTCAGGGTGGGGAGAAAATAGCAACATACAGGCTGGCTTAATGGCTTATTTAATATAAGTAACTGTGTTTTAAACTTACACGCTCAACTTGCACCTTATCCGAGTAAAAGTTTTTTTAAGTTGGGCAAGGAAATTCTTCTTAGCTCTTTCTTCAGCCCTCTCCAGGAGATAGCGTCTAGTTTAAGTATAGCAAGAATATTGACTGGAACTTCACCCTGTCTTCCTTTCTTTCTTTTTTCCTTCTCTTTAAAAATCCTTAGATTTGGTCTTGTTTGTAGGAATCAACCCCTTGCACTTTAGGCATTTATCAGCTGCTCCAGCCTTTTCGTTTCATGTTAGTTTTATTCACGACACGCTCATTTCTTGTAACTCACTTCCCTGTGCTTTCATTTGCACTATGCAGCTCAAACACCCGGACATTCTGGGAGCACACAGTCTGGGATCCAGGGTGGGGGGTATATCTCAACACCTCCTGAACAGCCCCCGCCTCCTTGCAGTGGCTGTCCATAAAGTCTGTGGTTTGTTTGTTTTAGCCTGGCAAAGTTCTGCTGTGGTGAAATCAGCTCAGCCCCTGAGCTGGCAGATGGCATGGATGGGCTAAGGCTGGCCTTAGCTTTTGCCTTATTTATTTTGTTTGCTGATGGAGGAGCACTTTGTCCCCTTTGAAAAGTTGACCACTTCCAAATGCAACCACTCTCCAATACCTGATTGCACCACAGGTCCTGGAAAGTCCACTGATATTAATATGTGTCTTGAAAGAAAGTTTCAGGAGATAATTTTGAGCTGGGTTTTTTTTGCAATTCATGTAGGTACCAATGAATATGACTCCAAAGACATCCTGACTGTATCCATATTTGCACAGTAGCTCGTTTCCACAGTGAGTTTTTGTATCTGTTTGTCACCACTACTACACTATAAATGTTAAACAGTAATGGTAAACATAAAAGCATCGTAAAATAGGCTACAAATTACTTTGGCTTGGTCAGATTCATTTTGGGCTTTGGATGTTTTGGGGTTTTTTAACCTAAAGTAGTTATCTTTCCGTATTTAACTTCTCTCCTATTTAGGTGGCTTCCAGCCAAGATCTCTTTCCACTGTAGGTAAAAGAGACCAGCCATTGGGTTGGCAGCCTGCTGTACTCACTATGAAGAGTGTGCCCGCCTCCCCCTCTGAAAGTGGGACTTTTGTCTTCCTAGACACAAATGTATGGCACAAGATCCATTCTAAATGCCACATGAGATTCTGGGAATCCTCTCCCTGGTCCCAGAATACTTTTAGAACTGTTTATCTAAGCTCTGTAATGATATGCCAAACCACCAGGTGTTCTGTATGCCTGGGGCCCCACTTGTTCTGGAAAGCTTCCTTGTTTTTTGTTTATACAGACAGTTATCCTGGTCTGGATAGTGGGTTCAGTGTGCCACTCCCAGTGCTATATGCATACTCCTGTTGACTGAGAGAATCTTTTCCTGCTTCCCCATGATGGCCCACGTTAGGATTACTAGGACTGCATCTCAGTGTCCACTTCCAAGGACTGCAGTGGCTGGTGGTCAGGACTGTGTAATGGCTCTTAAAGCTGGGTCTGCCTTGATCATCTGAAATATTACCAGTGGGCATTTCTTGCTTCTATACAGCCCATTCCTTCTCAGGCACGTGGGACCTTAGCTGTGCACCTCTAAACACGTTTCTGTTTAATATTATGCAGCAGCCACCATGTTGCTGTCAAGATGAGCTTATTACAGTGAGAACTGGGTGAAATTCCATGGCCTTGTGTTATGCAGTAGGTCAAACAAGATGTCCATCACACCCAGGAAACTATTAATAGGAACTGTACAAAAATCAGCAGAGGATGACTAGAGGAGGAGTGGTCATGTGAAACTGCCCAAATTTATGTGCCCAGTTTGGGAACTAAAGGTTAGGTTCCCCATATGGAGAGAAATAAATTTATTTTGAATTGCCCTCTAGAAGATATTTTCCCTAAGTGCTTAAAACAAAAAAACCCAGCATAAAGTATACAACAGAAGAGTCCAGTTCTGTCCACACATTGGCAAAGTCATTCTTTTTCAGCTCCCAAATGAAACAACCAGCTCTGTGGTGCTCTCTTTCTCAGATGGTTCTCATACCAAATTGCTACCAGATAGAAACCAGAAGAATTATGAGACCAAGAAGAACAATTAACACTTCTTTGGGTACCACATCACCACCCTCATTTTTGTCCTTTAGAAAAACAATTAACTGCTTAATCATTTTGTGCAGGTGACCACCACAGGTAATGGACACAAGCTGCTCTTTGATACCTGGGCTAGGTGGTGGTTTTGATGGCAGTGCTCTGCCTGCTCCTCCGTATTTACACACAACTAGTTTGTGCATTTGCAGAGACTACTCTCCCTTTTCAAACCGAAAGCAATGGCTGGATCAAACCCAAGCATTGTTCAAGAGTGGCCTGTGACTCTGTGGTTTGTTTTCTTGTTTTGTTTGTAAAGGTCAAAGGCATCGTGATATTTTTTGGAGGTAAAATTAACTTGCACATGAGTCTTTCACAGGGCTAAGCTAGAGAGGAAGTGAAAAAGTTGGTCTTGGTCAAAAGCATGATATTTCTTTGGTAATTTCCCTCATCTCATATGCTTGAAGTGGAAGTTGATCATGTCTCCCTGTGAGGCCACGTTGCCTTCCTTTAGTACCACATTCTCTGGAGTCTGCCTGTCAAATGGAACCATCTGGATTTGTGTTTAAATCTAAAAAAAAAAAAAATCTGTTTCTGATGTAATTTCAGGAGTGCCAAATTGCTGTAAACTTTAGTGAGGCATGTTTCACAGTGAGCAATTTCCCATACCAGACCCCTGCCTTATCTGGGGTGTGAGGGAGCCAGGCGGGAGGACTGGGCATGCTGGAGACTGGACAGTTAATCTGCCTTGCAGTGTGGATTTCTAATTGAGCAGCCTTTCTTCAGGTACCTGGCAAAGTGACAGAAGGAAGAAACTGGTTGTGACTCACAAATCCTTTCTACTTCACTGGGGTGAAAGAGACCTTCAGTGGATTATTCTTAGCTGTTTTCCAAGGTAATAGCCAGTGTGAAATTCCTGGTAAGGGATTGCTTGTTATAGACGAGTTCAGTGCCAGCAAAATGTTCTGCAGGGTCTGATATTTCTGTGAGGTCTAGACTTTCAGGGTTGTTTACTCAGAAATATCATAGACATTGTACATAAACACTGATACAAACAGACTTAAGAACTAAACCTCTAGTTTTTACAACTTTCTGTATGCTCAGTAATAGCTAAGTGACACAGACAGACATTCAAAATAAGAGTACAATTGTTATGTAACAGGACATAGTATTCATCTGAATATGTCAGATTTTTAAAACTGAAGTATTCAGAGGTGCAGAATTGGTTTCAATTAATGTTTTGTCTTGGAAAAAAATTATTAAGAAAATGTTTTTGCAACAAAATTTTTAATTGACCCATCTTTCCCCCCCACCCCCCCAATTTTCAGTTTGTGAAAATCAATGTTTTTTCCCAAGAAGGTACCA
>NW_010318685.1:36810-48440 GCF_000700745.2 Antrostomus carolinensis | reverse complement strand
TGCTGATCTCAGCTTGGATGCTAGGGGGATATGACATTTTCTGCAAAACTGACAGAAACCAGGTAGGATTTTCACTGCCTGCCAGGCAGGTTTGAAAACCTGCTTGATTTCCTTCCAGCTCACCCACCCAGCTCCTAGGGAGCCTGCTGACAGACAGATGGAAAGCTGGAAGCCAGGAACCCATCTCTGTAGCTCTCCAAATCTCTGGGCCATCATCCATCCTCTTCTGGAGGTCTAATAGGGGTGACTGTTACAAGTCTACGCAGCCCATCACTGGATTATTTCAAGCTGGGTCTTCCAGACTAATGGATCTTCTGTAACCTGCTGTGATCTTCAGGATCTCTGGCTCCTGGGCAGCCTGCCAGGATTGGGCTCTTTAGCAGTGACCCCTCCGCAGCTCTCCAGACACGCTGCATGGGACCAGCACTCCCCAAGGGCTCTGAGCTCTGGAGGCTTGGTTGCTGGTTCCCACCTGTTGTCTCCTCCGAGGGTCAGGCAGCCGTTTCCCTGGAGGGCAGGTATGCAGGCTCTCCAGCTGCCCCCAGTCATGTTCAGCTTCAATTCAAAGTATTATTTTTTTTTTCAGGAATGCGAATTTGTCCACGAATTCATGGTGATTTCACTGAAGTAACTTTTGAAATTGAAATGAGGCCAGTTGAGGAATATTCTTTAGGGTGTAACTAGGAGTGTTCTGTGAGAAATATTAGTCCTTTTGGAAGTTATAGATTAATTGAATCCTAGATCACTCTGGGAACTGATCCTTCCCATCTTTGAACACCTTCTGCCCTAAGCAACAGTGTTGAGTCAGACTTGCAATATTCAAACCATGTTTGCTGGTTCATGTGGAATACATCATCATCACTAAAAAATGTTAGGGTAAAGAAACCTGGTCCTAGGGCACTGTAAATCCATGATTTCAGACGTGTGAAATTTTAAATTTGAGAAAGTTATCTGATGGAGAGCCTGGCAGATCAGGGGTTTTTTCTGTCTTTGTTACACCTGTTTTGGTCAACAGAATTGCACACTATGATGCCATGAAGCTTATCAGCTTTCAGCCAGCTGAAGATCACTTTTTGGGTGTCAAAGGAGGACAGCTTGTGACATCTCTGCTGAGTGTGCAAGCTTTGGCAGACGCTTTGCCACATGCTTAGAATTGTGTTTGGGACCATGTTAGCTCATTTTGTCCATGCAGTTTCATCAGCTACTGAAGTGAGCCAGAGTGAAGGGTCAAGCCTACAGATAAAATTTCCATGTAGCTCTAGCAGTGAATCACAGAGACCCTGTGGAGTATGGCTTGCATTCAGAGGATTGACAACATTGAACCTCACAGAGTTCTCAGGCACTGGGACCTGAGTGCTTTAGCCTTTACTAAGCAAATACTTTTAATGATTTGAGCCTTAACAGGAAAGTCCAGTGGAGGCTGTTGAACTCTGGAATTCGCTGCAGGGGGGCACAGGAGAGATTAGAGGCCATGGCTAATCAAAGAAAATCTGTTTTACATTGTAGTGCTGCTTGCACAGCTCCCAGTTCATGTCTGTGACTCCTTTCTGCCTTAGAGGGAGCTGCTTGTGCAGAGTGACCCTTTCTTTGCTGAGCTTTCCTATCAAGATCTTCCAGGACAATCTCTGTTTCTCAGGCTGTGAATTCATATCAGTTCAGTGATGACTTCTCTCCCCACAGCTAGCTGGACCTTATTTTGAATGAGCACACCTTTTTCCACGGTTATGGGATAAACTGAACTGTCAGCTGAAAGGAATTTTTCAGCTGTTCTGGTTGACTGCACAGCCGCACAAACAGCTGTGCCAGCAGCGTGGTGAGTGTGGAGGGCGGGGGCTGCCTGTGCCACTGTGTGTGAAACCACAGCCTCCATCGTTACAACTGAAAAATGCTGTGATGCCAACAAACCACTAACGGCAAAGGCATTGGCCAGTTCTTCATTTTTCTTGCAGGTAGTGGAAGATAAAGATAGGCCTTCAGGCTCTGCAGAGCCAGTAGATGTTCAATGCAGTAGGTCCAGATATTTGAAATCAAAAGCCTCCAAACTGAAGTGCAGGCAATCGGTTGGTTTGTTCTGAGGTTTATTCCAACCCAGCTCTCAGTAGGGTCTCATGTCAGCACTGTGGGCCTTGGAGGCCTTGGATCTGTACACGATCATAGCAGTAGAACTGTGGCAATATAAAACATCACTGCCCATGAGCTGTTTGTCCCCGCATTGGTGACAAGCTCATGCATGTGGAACTCAGCTGGCAGGACTGATTGTGGCCTTGCTGCACATCACTATGGGCAAAGTCAGCTGCCTTGCTTGAAGCTGTTTGTGATAGTTGGAGGCAACCTGGATGACTTTGTATTGAAGCAGATGAGACAAACGCACGCTGTTCTGCTAACTCATCTTCCCTTACAGCACTGTGAAGCAATAACTTTCAGAAACGAAGTGGTAAGATGTAGCCAGAGTGAAGTAATATCTCACGTAGCTTCCTCTGTTTCTGCGGTGTTTCTTTAACCATATTCGTAAACAGGTTTGAAAGCGCTTAACCTTGTGCTGTGCACCCACCCTGATCCCCTAACTCCTCATTGCTCCCGTGTGATTCTCAGCTTGATGGGTCTAAGCCCCAGAGCACAGCTACGCACCAAACTATCTTTTGGCCGCATCTGCCTCCCGGTTGGAACATGTCTTTTAAAAAGCAGCCTTTTGCAGTTTCATACTTCAACTACCAACTAAACTCCTTATCAGTGTGATTCTATCAACAGGAAACTGGTAAGAAAAAAAGAAGTACCCAGCCCATACACCACGATGTTATCTAATCTCTATCCAATCTGCTTTCTGCTTGGGGACACATGCAACAGACTGCAGTAACTGTATGTCAGAAGGTCAAAGAATACAGGCAGGGGACAACCATACAAATAACCAGTTGGGGACTCAAAGAATCCAAAGTTAAAGCAGATTTTTAAAGCTGCTTAGTAATCAAAATATCTCACTGTGCAAATCAGCCTTTTTCTTGTGGTCATAGCTCCTCTGTTTGGTACTCATTGGAAAGTTTGTCACTGTATTGGAGATGTGACAGGAGAGTATTATGAGCACAGAAAGAAAGATGGACATAGGGTTTAAACCATGTACCTGTACGTTGCAGATACAGAATAAAATGGTTTCACTTATTGTAAAATGGACGTTTTTAGAGTGCAAAAGGCAGTTCCTGAAGTGTTCAGCCATCACAGTTGTGTGGGGATACAAGACTTAGCTAAAAGCTCCTATGAAAAAAAAGAGAGAAAATTATACGTTTGCAGTTGCTACCCATTGGTGATTGTTAATGTTTGTAATTACAGTAGAGTGCTCTCAGCACCTGGAAGATGCTATAGACTCAAACTACCTCCAGTGCCTCTTTTCAGTTGAGGTTGTGCTCACCAGAGACTGAATGGCAACTACAGTAGTTGAAACAAGGCCCTTATGTCAGATTCAGCCCTGGCAAATAGGAAAACTCAAAGAGCAGATAATCTCCCTCTTCTGCCCTCCAGAAAGAGGTGCAGTAAGAATAACAGAATATCTGCCAAGGCAACTCTGACCAGCTGAAACAGATGGCACAACAATCTTGACATCCCTTCCCACTGATCCCAGGGTTGCCTAAAACCTCTGCAATCCAATTATTGGTTTTAATCTGATTGTGTTACTGCACTAAGCATATTATTTAAAGACTATACAGCTATGGTTAGCTGGAATATGTGTGAGGCTTGCAAATTTAATACATTAATGAAAGTGGACATGGGTGCATGTCAACAATCCATTTACAGGGAGAGTGAGGACCAATCAAAGTGGGAAGAATGACAGTGAGAGTTCAGAGTCAGTTTCTTAGCTGTTTCTTTCATAGATTATAGAATTAACTATTTCCTGGTTCTGGGACCCTTTTCTTGGAACTGGTAGGGAACATCCTGATAACAAAAGAGTTTAAGGCCAAATGTGACTCTGTTGGGTCATGTACCTAATCCTACTGCACTTAAGGTTTGAATAAAGGAAGTGGGAATAGGTCTTAAGTATATAAAGACTTGGGAAGTAGTAACTGGAAAATTTCCTTAACTGGTTTAGCAGTAGCAGACTTCACTAGGAAAATGTTATTGCAAAAGCAGCAATCACACACTCTGAAGGACTTTAACCCACCTGTCTCTCCTCTACATGGAAAGACTGATTAATTCTTTTTCTGTCTGAGGCACTTCTTAGTATGCTATTTGTAAGCAAGTAGTTATTTCAGTAAAATTTGCTGTTGATATCTCTTTTAGAAGGAGAGATTTTAAACATTAAAGATCGGTCTAGTGCCGAGATTAGAAGATGCTTGTGGTGCTGCTGCTTTAAACTCTGCCAGTATCACAGTCAGGGTGTGAATGCACAGTGGAATCCCTTCTTACTTAGTTTGTCTGCTGTTCTCCGTGAAGATTTGTCTGTACAGATAATTGGTGCTTTTTATTTTTAGATTAAGTCTATGAGCTGAACTTATCTAATGATGGACTTTAAGTGGTGCTCGTATTATTTGGATAATGGACCATCTAGGAATCTTGGGTATAGCAGATACAAGGCAAGGTATTGAAAACTTGGCTGTATTAGATCATGAATGGAATTCCAACTTGTTGCTAAGTTGGGGAATAGAAATGAAATGTGTATCTTAAAGATGCAGCAAATAAAGATTATTTCACCTACACATGCATTGCTGCTCCATATGTAGTGAACGGGGCTGACACAGGGGACTCAGGTATTCCCTCCTCCTTGATCACTGGTGTCTGAATGAACCTGAACAAATCGTGCTGACAGGTTTTGGTCTCCTTGTTTCTGACTGCACATGCAGATGGTGCACCTTTGAGTAGTTCTGTAAGCTCTACAGGAGCAAGAGTATAGGCATGCCAGGGGTGTGTATGATGTATGTAATCCCAGAATGGATGTTAGAGCAATGTTTATTGAATAAAAATTTTAACTTTTACCTTTAAATATACGTGTCTTTCTAAAATTTTGGCCTTTTGTTTTGTCCTACTTTTTCTTTAATTGCATGATTGTTTTCCCATTTCTCTCTCTCTCTCTTTTTTTTTTTTTTTTTTTAATAAAAAACTCCAGAGGCTCTTTGCAGAAATGCCCTGAGTGTATGCTGGATAGACTTAGGTTTTGCAGTCACTGAAACCCATGAAAATTGTCTTATTTATTGCTGTGTTTGATGGACAACGTTCAACCTGTGTTACTGGTGTCATCTCCTTAGCCTGGCTTGCTGTGTACTCACTTCCCTTCAAGTGGTTAAGTTAGTGGTTGTTCTGTGTCTATAATTTAGCTCTGGGAAACAGATCTTCCTAGCAATGTAGTACTAGAAAAATCCCTAGAACTATTTAATGTTTCTTCTTCCCACTCAGTATTACGAAACATCCATGATAAATACTGAATGCTGGGTTATGATCATGTGTGCACAGCAATACCAGCCTGTGCTTTTGAGAGCATACAGGTCTGTAACAAGAGCAGGTAAGAGAACTGTTTGCTGTGGGTGACACAGTGGGGTGGCACCTTGCTCTGGCACCTTGCTCTTCCCATTTAGTGCTGCTGTTTCTCCTTGTTGCTAAAGCAACACCTAGAAGACATGAAGAGGGAGGGAAAAAAATTAAAGAAGGGATTGTTTGTATCATTTTAGCTTAAAAGTTACAGAGCTAAAGCAAGGATAACTCTCATTACACTTGTGTAAAGGTGCCTTTATCACTGTAATTTACCATGGCAAGTTAATTCAGGCCTGGTTTTTGCAGAGCACCTGCTCTAGTTCAGTGATGTTTGTGGATTTGTGTGTGAGTCTTTGAGTAGACATAGTTGTATGGGTGTGAAAAAGCAAAGTGAAAGGGTTATACTGAAGTAACTCATACAACTAATGGTATTGGAAACACCTCTTTCAGACTAAAGGGTAGGATTATATCCAGGCCTTGGAGGAGGAAAAAGAGAAGAGGAAAAGGGATATTATTGCTGGGGTTAGCTGAAGCATTTCAACTTCTTTGTGTAGATAAAGCCTTTTAAACTAACTTAGCAGGCTCTTTGTAATAAGCATAGATCCTTGCTTATTCTTACTTCTTGTTCCTTACGGCTTAGGTAGACTCCCATCAGTCAGAGCAACGCAGTTTCACAGAAACTGCTGGTTGTGAGAATCAGCAGAGTCAGAGCTGATCCTGGGAAGCTTCCATTTCCTAAAGCAGCCACCAAGACCCAGGGACAGCTGAGGTGAAGAGAAAGTTGGAGAAAATTAGGTGCTAAACTGTCACATTCCCACTTAAGGTAGGTCTTTGTGAAGTCAGCTCTGACTGAGGTCAGTTAGGTCCTTTTCCAGAAACAGCTGTGCTGTTACTCAGAGTCCATGTCATAGGTAACTTGGAAACATGGACCTCCTCAAAATAGCCTTCTGCACAGAGATGTGTTGGGATGGTTTGAGCCTTAGCAAAAAGCAGTGGTTATATAAACAAAGCATCCTGTCCCTTGCATTTGAAAGACAGTATTTATGAAAGGAATGCGCCAAAACCCACAAGAGGTGAAGGGACATGTAGAGCCGCCTACACCCTCCATATTCCTTACACACAGTCACTGCAAAAACAAACAAACAAGACAAGACTGGCTTTGCCAAGATGGTTATAGAGACTGACTCAAAGCAGCCCAGTGTCCCAGCTGTAAACAAAAGTGAATGTGCGTTATTTGGAAAATGAAACAGATTGATATGAAGAGCTGTGTGCCAATAAAGGATTAGGAGAAGGGAGGGGTGGTGGCAGGGCATGCACATTTTACCACAGAAAAGTGTAGAATGGGTTAAGTGAGACTGTGTGTTTGGGCTGAAGCCTGTGCTGATATGTGTGTCTAACTGAGCGTGAGTGCCTGCACACAGGTACCCATCCTCTCTGAAGGGAAGGCCTGGAGGACAGGCCTTGTCATTTCAGCTGCAGGGACAACTCCTGGCCTTGTAATCTTTTTTTGGCTCTGCCATAGACTCATGGTGCTGCCTTGAGCAAGTCACGGGTGTTTACTCGTCTCCATGTGAGCACACGTGTGTGAGTACCCCGTGCATTTCTGGGAACGCTGCATGTCAAAGCTTGCACACAAGTGTGTTTATACAGGTGCGTGCATCAACACGTGTGATGTGCATGTTTGTGTGCACTCTGAATAAATATGGGTGTATCTGTACACTTATGTGTGACTTTGTATTTCAGTGTTTGGTGGAAGTTGTGTGTTACACATGTGAGCATGCAGGAAGCTGATTTTTGGGTGTATGTGCTTCCTGCAGGTATACAGGTGCTTGCTCATCTCTAGATGCAGGGAATGCTATTTCATTTTCTACAGCCCAGTGGCAAAATAATAATGCCAAGTGAAAAGCTTATGCAAATCTGAGCTACTGACTGGAGCAGGATAGCTGCAGTTCTCTAATGCAACAGTGAGGTTTTGCCTCACTTGCTTTGTTGAAACCTTACCTGCATTTATATCAAACTCTGCAAAAGTGGAAGGTGTTTGTTTTGATTCCACTCACACTGGGATTCTTTAATCTGCTCTAAATGCATCATGTCCTTTAGATACAGTTGGACCTCAGATGTTAAGATAAGGCTCTATCTTTTCTGCATTGTTTATGATCAGTTTATTAAATTATTGGCTTAAACACAGAGGTCCAGTAGCAACCCAAGAGCTGACAGCAACTGGGAGCTCCCTAGCACTGGACAAACAGCATTTGGCAAGACTGCCTCTTAGTGTCTGTGACAAATGGGATGTGTGTGGGAAAGATCCCACAGTCCTTGGGCACAGCAGTTATGGTGACTGAGCTCTGAGGGGGTTGATAAGGTCATTTGAAGTTATGATTTTAAACAGGCCTGTAATTCACCTAGCCCATCTTAGGGGTAGAACTGATTGCCTAACTGGGATGCTTAAATTTATTTCCCCCTCTTGTTGTTGACATTTCCCCTTTTAGATATCTGGTTGTTTTAACGTCTCTAAGAATCTTAAATTACAACATTTAGTTTTCAAAGAAAAACACTTCTCTGTGCCTGGCAAAACTGTTCTTCCCTTCAGCAAATACTCTGTGTGTTTATATAGATGTATGTGTATCTAGATGTATGTGTATTTATGAAATAATACTCTTATTATCTGCACATCTGCACAGTATTGCAGTATCCAGTTATTATGTCCTGGCCACATCTAATAGGTGCTGTGCTCAGCAGTGCTGCATTTCATGGCATCAGTTGCTCTTGTATGATGACACTGCCTTGTTGTGGGTGCTCAGTGGGATCTTCTGTTCACAGATGCAGTGCACGGTGTATTATTTCCTGATGATGTTTGCTTTTAGCAGTGGTGTCATCTAGGGCCAGTGCAGGGAACAGAGTTTACACAATTTGCACTGTTTAGCCTGGCTTGCTTTGTAGTTATACTGGTAGCATTGGATTATGGAACATGCGGTGAGAGTCCAGGTTTGCCATGCAATGATATCCTTGTCCAGTCTTGCAGTTTCTTATTGGAGCTGGGAATTCTTCTGTTTGAGAAATTCACCATTGAACTTCATTCGATCTGCTGAATCTGTCTGTATTGTGCTATATTTTCATGAAGTATACAGTGCCACTTAGTATCTCAGCGTAGACCTATACAGTTTTGGATGTTTTGTGAAATAGCTGTGATTTCTCTGTCAGAAGGGTTTCTTCCTTGGTTGCCCCAACTAGAAAGTTAAATAAATCCTCAAAACCAGCAAGTTATTTGCCAAGAACTGCATAATAACTATGATCAGTGTTTAATTGGCTTTAGATTCCAGACATGTAACAAATTAGCTTCAGTCTAAGGAATCCATTTTTCTGCAGGCAAATTAAAAAATCGTACAAACAGATCCTAATGACACAGCAGTGATGTGGTGTGTCTCTCTTTGTGTCATTTGAATGCACAGGATTGTGGTTCACTTGTGACTTCGTAATTAAAGCAAGTCAAAATAATGCCTAGTAATGTTAACTATTTTACCTGAGTATTTGTTCAAACAGTGCCTGATTCTTGGGGAAAAAAAAAAAAAAAAAAAAAGAAAGTTAAAAGCATGGCCATGTGTACAAAATACTTATTGCACAATTTTGCATGCACAATTACCCTGATGGCAAATGCAATTACACACGGTGTATCTACAGCTGCGTGCACAAATTGGCAAGTGCTCAGCTCGGGATTTTTACGTAGTCTGATGAATTTATTTGGCATGAGAAGACTTCAGGAATTAATGTGTTATGGACACAACAAGTTAACCTTTCCATAGGATATGCCTCTATCCTAGATTCTCTCAGAAGTGAGAACTGAATTCCATCCCCATTGCCATTCAGACACTGACCTTTTCCCTGGAAAGCAGTGATGGGTTTGGAACTTCCTGATATGCTCATCTGTCCCTGTGGAGCAAACAGCATCGCACTCTAAGTGATCTGATTACCTCTGATATGATTTAATCCTGCTGAAGACTGTCCCCTCCATTAGCAGAAATGACCTAGATCTGCTCTGATCTTTGCTATATGCTCTGGGGTGTTATTTAAGCTGTTTGGATGGGTTCACCAGCTCATGGTGTTTTTCAGGGTCCTTATGTTCTTTTACTTTGGCTTAGCGAGGACTTTTTTCACTTTGACCAGAAAAGCCTTGTTGTTGCTAATGCTCTGTGGCTCTTGCCCAGCTGACAGGTGTAGTTAAGTACTAATAGTCCAAATTTCAAAACAGGCCAGGTCCAGATTTCCAGTGTTCAACACTTGCAATTAGAGGTTGTATATTCAAAGCAGCTTCCCTCTCAGAAATTCTGAGACTTCTGTAATTGAGTATCAACATGGCCAGTGCCTTCCAGCTCTTTCTGTGATGCTAATGGCTGGATTTTTTCAAGGGCTTGGCAGCTTCTTGGAAAGCTGAATGAGGTTCTTAGAATATTTAAATCCATGCTGCTTTTCTTCCAGAAGGTAAAAATACTGTGTGACAGCATGAGTGTCCACAAAACTATTTATTAAGTCTATCTGGCAGAAGCTGGTAGAGAGCAGACTGTGTTACAGATGAAACTGCAGCTTTTCTTCACCCTGCAGGTCAAACTGAAGATCTGTAGCAAATCAGTAACCTGGGGGAGGAATTTCTGTAAAAATTGCTTCTGTCCCTTCAGCGTGTTGAAGGAGATGAGGTGGGGAAGCATCATTATTATTAATTACTCATCTCATGCTAAGGTAGAACTCACTGACTTTTGGTGACTGATTTCAAAGGGATTTCTGTGTAAGTAACGAGTGAGTAAGGAAGCTTTTAGAGGGTTGAGAGCTTGCTGTGGGTTAAACTGTGTGTGTTCATTTGCTGCCTGTGGCTGAAAGGAGCTAGAGGGGAGCCACAAAGTCATTTTGCTCTATGGGAGAGCACTAAAATTATTTTTCTGGCTTACACAATGGATCTGATTCTCCTGTCACTTACGAAAGATTTGTAGCTATTTAATCTTATCTAAGCCGCTTAATTTACTTCAATGCAAGTGAAAAGATAATTCAGAGTATTGCTTCTGTGAGAAGTGGGCAAGCAGGGGCCATATGCGTTTGTCTCCATGTTAGCCTTGTTCCTTTTACTCAGACCTTTTGTTAGCCTCTTGCTTCTTGAGTGTCTTCTATCAGTAAATAACTGGTTTCGATATGTGAAAGAATGTGATTCTTTGCACAAGGATACAGTGGGAAGAAAGTCCTCCCCTTTGTGAAATGACCTTGAGCAGTCAGGCCTAGCGATGGACTTTAAGAGGAAGGAAATTGCAGGGCTATAGCCCCCCTCCCATGTTAGCCCGTTCAGTTCCCATGTGATGGAAGAGCATCTGGTTGATTGTGCAACCTTCCCTACCAAAGCACAATTCTGTATGCCCTGCTGAGACCTTTTCTGAATTATTATTGCCGGGGTCTTACTGTATATGCCTTTGTCATTCTTCCCTGCTGGTCACTTGCCCCTGCTTACCTCAGAACAGCAGAAACACTATGTCAAAAACTTGCATCCCCTCACTGTAGAGGGACAGTGTGGACTGGAGACTCAGGGTGTGAATCCAGCAGACACAGGTGTGTTGTGGAAGTGACAGTGTCTCTGTCCTAAAAGGTTTGTTGTTTGTCTTTCTGCAGAGTGAGTCATGGAGCAGCACTCCAGCTGACAGTAGCAAAAGAAGCCAACAGGGCAAGAACATGTGAGAACAAAAAAAGTTGTTTTAAAGAGGCAAACAGTAGACAATCCCTAACTTAGCTGCAATTCCCTGTGGCTGGCAGTATGGAGGGGAAAAAAAGACACTATTTTTAATGCTCTCCCAGCTCAGCATTATAAATCAGCAACTTATCTGATTTAGTTGCAGCACAAGTAGAACGATGTTTTGCTCTTGTTGCTGTCCCAAGGAATTCACTCTCAGATCTAAATGTCATGGGTCTGTCTTTTGTTTCTTGCTTGAAATCTGCACTTATCTCCAGATCTGAATGGGAAGTGTTTTGCCATCCTGACAGACTTCTCAGAAATTTGAGAATGTTCCTGTGTTCACACTGAGTTGGAACTCACATCTTTAATGCTTTGTGCACAAAACCCGTGGAAGACACCCGTGCCAGTATAAGTAGCAGCCTGGTGATTCTGGCAGCCATTTGGGATGAGGAAGTACTAGGTGCCGATCTCAGTT
>NW_010318685.1:12388-36794 GCF_000700745.2 Antrostomus carolinensis | reverse complement strand
GGAATGCTGACTGTTCAGGGGCTGCTCTTCCTAATCCAGCTGGGATCTGGGAAGCCTTTCTTAACAAACACTTCCCTAAAAAATATGTACAAAACTGTAGCTTGATAGAGATCTCTTTCTTCTGTTCAAAAATCCTTTTTGTTAAAGAAGCAGATGTAGATGGCAAAGCTGTGGGCAAAGCATGTGTCAGGTGACAGCTTTCCTGGGCTGTTCACAAGTGGTTTTTGGCTTTGCAAGAATAGCCAGGAGCAGGAGGGCAGGAGCTGCAATGAGGTCAGCAGCTCTGAGCGTGAGTACCCACAGGGGACAGACTGCTGGGTGGAATAGTTCCATTTTTCTTGTATCTGTTTTATTTTCTATATAGTCCTACTGCTATAGCTCTTCTGGTCAGGAGTGTGATGAGTTGTAACTCTGGCCAAGACAGCTAGTCTGACTAGAGTCCCCAGTGTAAATACAGTCCAGCTGGGACAGAAGCTGAGTTCACGCTGGGCATGTGTTTCTGGCATGGTGGGTTGGCTGAGCTCTATTAGTGAGGTATTAGAGCCAGTTACGTAGGGACTGAATCATACACAGAGGATTTGTTTACAATATGAACAACAGAGTCTTTGCTTGTCCTTTTAGTCAAAGAAGAGGCGCTATGTAAATGGAATTATTTACCCCTGGTTAACTCTATATCAGTTTCTCACCTTCAAAGGCTGTCCAAGTGGTTTATTTACCATAAATTTAACCTTGGACTAAAGCTGAGATGCTTAGATACTACAGCGATAGGTACCTTAGAAATGCTAAGGCAGAGATAAAGAGAGTACCATCAGATTGAGTGAAATGAGAACTGTCTGGCCCCTTCACAAATACTGAGGATAAACAATAGTGATCTTTGTACTTGGGCTGTAGGCGTGTTGTCAAGGTAAATGAGACCTGGCAGAGGGCCCTATTGTCTCCTTTCCCACAACTCATTAAGATTTACTTGTTTTATCATCAATGAGTATAATAACCAGAGCTCTGATTATGCCACAAGGACATCCCAATGCCAATGATTCATGAAACAGAGATTGCATTAGTCATCAGAAGGGTCTTCTCAAAGCTCTCCTCCTTGTCTTGTTGGAGGTGGGAACATTTTTAGAGTGGTCTCCTCAGCAAGGAACACTAGGCTGATATTGTACACTTGGGTGAAGTCCTTTGCGTCTTTTATCCAGCCCTCACCCCCTTAAGTTTATCCACCAGTGACACCCTTCCCTAATGTGCAGCATCAACACCCACACACAGAGGGTGAGTTGCAATAGGGCTGGAGGCTTCTTTACTTCGGAGTCTTTGCCAGCAAAGATTGCAGCACATAATGAATCAGCTGGATTATGCTTACCTTGAATGGGTCTGCCAAAAACTCTGACCTGATTTCCTCTCCCCCCCACTCTCATTTCATTGTGAGGAGCCAAATGGGCTCTGGATGCAATACCGTGCCACTTGCCAACCCACAAAATGTTGCAATAATACACCTTTGTCTTTCAGTAGCATCTCTTATCCACCAGTTATTGTTACAGACCTCAGTGCCTCAGTGAAGCAGGTAAGTGTTCTTCCCCAAGCTACAGAAGAACCAAATGAGATACTGAAAGATGTACAAAGTCTCAGAGCAATTCAGTAGTAAAAGACCATGTTGGGCTGCTCTGCCACATTAGCTATTTGTGAACATACACCGAGTGATTCCCAGGTGCAAATACAGCATGTGAGATCTCAACACTAGTTCCTCGTGCTATTCCACAGTTCAGTTCTTAAGGAGGCAGTGAAGTATCTGTGATACTTAACATAGTGGGGCTTGTTCTTCAACAGATGGAAGCTCAAGTACAGTTGTCCCAGGACTTTCACTTTGATCTCAGTTCAAGGGGACAATTACAACTGGCCATGTCAAGCCCTTGACAGAACCCATTAGAGATGCTAGTTTACAATACATTCTTGGACATATATCCTATAATATTGGAATACTGCATTTAAATATTATCTGTGGAAGGGTAGTAGACCTATGAAAACTTCACTCTGATAGACTGTATTTGTGTTCCTAGTGGTTGTTTTGCTGGAGATAGATAATGCTTACAAAACAGAAAATACAACATGCTTATCTCCTAGTTTCTAGCTGAACTAGTGGATGTACCCTAGCTATTGGAGGGTTAATTGCCTAAGTAATGTGCTGTGGGGTTTTGTTCTCATTCCCATTTAACATGGAAAACTGTGTGCAGCAGAGTGTCCTGTTTCATGTTTATTTGTTTTTAATATACATGCAATACATAACAACATTCATGTTAAGAGACAGCAACATCAAAGTGGAAGAGAATGGAACATAGTGAGACTTGTGAGGATTCTTAGTTCCTGGGGAGTTTTTTCCACACTCTTGAAGTGGGTCACAAAACCCAGCACTTCAGGGTCTCTGCAGTTCTGTGGTCTCACATACCAGATACGGAGAGCTGGAGAAAGCCTGTGGCACTGTGCAGGGCAAGAAGCATGTGGTTCTCCCTGTCTGCAGCCCTGTGCCTGGGGCCTGTGTCTGTCACACAGTACAATGTGGAGCTTGCCCCCATCATCTTGTGGTATGGGATAGGACTCAACCCATCCCACTGAGACCTGGGATGCAACCACCCCTAACTAAGTTTTTCATCTTTAAACTCTGGGCAGTCCTTTGCATGCCTGACCTCGGGTCATGGGCTCACGCAGGAGAGGGAAGAGAGCTAGTCTTCCCTTGAGAAGCCTTGCAGACAAAGAAGGACAGGTTCAGCGTGTTCAATCAAGCGTTAACTTGTGTTTGAGTACAGAAAGGGTTTTTGTGATACTACTGCAGCATGGAGGAACTATGGAAGTAACTCTTAGAGACAGATTTTTATGAGAGACCTGGAGGACATTTTTAATGAAGTCAGTATAGGATTTCCTTTGGTATTTCTTTATTCAGAGGAGGTATTTAATATGATGGATTGCATACATCTAGCTTGTACATTGACATAATATATGATGTGTTAGATACAGAGACTATTTTTGAGGATTAACTGTCTCCCAAAAACCTTTATTATCACATAAGTGTTCAAAACAGAATTATTTTCTTGAGTAAGATAAATTACTTATTTGCATATATTTGGAATTTTACAAACTAATTTTTGAGGCCAATCCAGCATAGCTTTGCCAAAGGAAAAAATGACTAATCCTAACAGCTTTTTCATAAGTTAATTTTTACTTTAGCAGAAGTGAAGTAACTATTTGAAATAGCCATACTGCTACTTGCAGAATTTTACTTATGATAAGCCAAGCACTTGACAGTTTCATTGCAAGCATATACTGCATTTGGGCCTTGGAAAAATTAATTCAGAAACTGAATATGAGGTTTTTATCCATATGAATCTTAAAAAGACAGAACTTTTTAAAATAAATTGCAAGACTATTTGCAATAAAACCATAACAAGACATTTTTCTCCATGTACATCCTAAAGCTTTTTTATCAGTAAGACTCTATCAATGTTTATTTCAGTCAGTTGAAAAACTTATTTGTAATAATATGCAAACTATAAGTAGGCAACACCTTACACAATGTAGTATACAATGTACCAACCACCTCAGCTCCCGGGATATCCAGAAAGGCACTATATAAAACAGTGCAAACTTGAGGCATGTTTGCAGGACAAATCAAATGAATTTTTAGGTAAATGTTCTGTTGAACATAGGGCAGAACAAAATTCTTCCTGGTTTTCCATGGGAAGAGATGGCCTTTTGACCAAGCATTCTACCAAAAGTTATAATTCTGGTGAAATACAACAATCAATCTTAAATATCATAGTTTTAGCACCTGGGGTTTTTTTGCCATTTCATTGCCTGGGTCAGATGTAACCGTGTACGATGCTCTTCCTTGGATGGTTTGTATGAATGTGTCTCTCCCTGTGGATCACTTTCAAAATCACCAGCTTAATTGGTGGTGTAATTTATACTGATCATCAAATACACTTTGGCTTTGTGAATGGATAACTCCTGAAGAGCCTCCAGGTTGGCTGCCAGAATATTGCTCATAGAATGTGCCTGTGCAGAACTTTTAATAACACAGGTATTCCTGTGCATAACCTAATGAAACTCAGATGTTTTGCAAACTTAAGACTGTTCAAATCACAAAAGGAATAGGGTGTTTCAGTGGGGAATGGGGACCTGTTCAGTAAGGGACCTTCCAGGCTGTTGGCTCCTCAAGGTTTTGCAATCTCCATGATGCATCACGCACTGTTTTCACTGTGTTCCTGTCCACTGACTGTGGTTATATGTGAAAACATAGGAAGAGCTCTACACTGAGTCACACTGCAATCTGCTAAGTACATCAGGCTGGTATGCCAGGTTGGTTAAGTTCTCCTCTTGATAAGGGTAACAACAGAAAAATAGCCAGAAAAATGAGGAAAGGGGAGTGGGACAGTGAGTGTCAGCCTTGCAAGTGGTGCAAGACAGATGGCCCAGCTGGCTCCTCAACCTCAAGATGAAGATAACCTGGATCGGACTTGAACTGGTGACAGTCTTTCCCAGGCTATCTCATCTCATAACCTGAATGACTATGAACCCCAGCAAAGTTAACAAGGTTTCATTTGAGCCACGCAAGTCAGATCCATCAGTGGTATGAGATTAACAAGACTGAGAATGCCATGCAGAAAGTGCAATGAGGCAACAGAAGCGAGGCAGAGGAAGGCAGGGTGAGATTATGCTGACCCAGATGGCAGCAGGTCACATCTTTGACCGTCTGGCATGTGTCTGGCCAGGGGGATGTTGTTAACACTGTAGCCTGTCAAACACCTTCCTTTAGGGTTAGGCCATAGGCCTCAAATTTGTGCTTTTTATTTTCTCCCAGTTTTAATTTGAATTGGCCTGAAAACTAATAAGAAAATCCCAACCACCTCTGTAAATCAAGGCAAATCTTGGTTGGCATAGTGAGACAGAAATCAATTGACTCTTTCAGTGTTGCACTTGCTAAATGCCAACAATGTCCTTTGTTTCATTAGTCTGCATGGGCTTGATCTAACTCTTGCTAAAGTCAAGGAGTGAATGCAGAGCCTGTCCTGACAGTCAGCCTTATCACCATCAGGGGAGATGGGACTCATAGCGTTTTGCGTCTGCTGCCAAGAATTAATTGTGTTCAAGTTAATGCCTGAGTTAAGATTAAGCTCTGCTTGATTGACTTCTCTTGCTAAGGCAGGAAGCATAAACCAAGAGGAGTTAACATAGAAATTAGCTATTTTGTCTGGATCACCTTCTGCAGATGGGAAAAAAAGAAATGCTTCACTGTTCCATTGAAATGCAACGCTGTGTGTCAGGGCTGTAAACGGATGCCCACTGCACAGAAAGTGGTGTCATGAGTAACAGTAAGTACCTGTTGGGGCTGAGCTACAGAGAGGCAGTTAAGAAAAAGGACCCCTTTGGTGACAGCCAAGAAATGGGCAGAGCACGTTGCCAGGGGTAGAGAGAGGAGGGCAAGGGAAAAAGGCAGGGAGCTCAGCTGGTGTAGCCAGTGAGCCATCTCAGAGAACATGGCAGGCTGGGAGGGACAGGCCGTGAAGAGGCAGATCAACTGGGGAGAAATTAAAACTTGAGTTATCAACATATCTGTGTATATGAACAAATCCCACTAGGGAGAGTGTGGAGCCCGGCTGGGGGCTAGACTAGGAGCTTGGAGAGAAGGAATGGGAAGAAGTAGCAGCAGCAGTGTTGTGGTTTAGGGGTAGGCAGCAGGGGATGTGAACCTTTACGCTGCTGCCCAGTGAGGTTTCCCCATTGCCTCTTAAGTTCCGCGATGAAAATGGCTATGGACTTCAAAAATAATCAGAACATTAACGTTATATCTCTTAATAGTATATTAGGTGTGCCCCTATTCTTAATATTTTCTTGGGTTCATGCCAGGTCTAAAATAGGTCAGATTAAGAATTCAGAAACTTCAACAGTGTCTGCTCAATGTCTTTGTGACCAAATGGTCAGAGAACATCAGAACATGGAGCACTGGAGGGAATTAAAACAGCAGCACTTCTGAGAAATGTTTCCTTCATTGTAAATGCATTTTGTTGGGTTTTTGTTTTTGTTTGTTTTATGAGTTATGCATATAGATGTAGGGACAGTTTCTGCCTCAGAGCCTTCAGTTGGTAAAAACTGGCCAGAGATCCCTCTCTTGCGCTTAGATGCACAAAGGACCTTGTCCTTGTCTTTGTTTTATTTTGGAGCAGTTGTTCAAAATGATGCTAGGTGTACACGGGGCGTGTTGATGCTGTGGGTGAGTCTGTCCAGAGGCTGGCTAAGCCTGCCTGACGCCCTAGTACTACCTAAAGTGGCTATATTGGAATAAGCAGGGATTTTTTTTTTTTTTTTAATTAGAGATTATTATTAATTACAAGTATTGCTGTATCATTTCAAAGTGCAGCTTTGAATTGCAACATTTCTCACTTTTCCTTGGCTCAGTATCTCAAGGCATTTCAGATTAGACTGGGAAACACTGTCAGGAGGGAACAGAAGAGGCCTCAGAGGTGAGAGGAGGCTTCAGTCTCTATCAGAAGAGCATTTACAAACCACAGATTCCCCCGTGCTTCCCAGCAGTCAGCTGTGCAAAGGCCTCGCCACACGAGGCACTACCATGCTCCTGTTTTCTTACAATTCCACCAGCTTGGTTTAGTTGAACGGTGCATTTGAAACACCTGTGGGATGGTTGTCTTGTACAGGAGCAGGATGGAGCAGCTCCTGCTGCATTTCTGCAAGTGCTACTACACCGTCTGGCTCAGACAGAGGCACCTCTGCTGATCAGCTGATTGACAGCAACTCCCTGATAGCGCCTGTGAGAACTCAGCAGGAGCTGGGAGCTGCTCCACCACCAGGAACAGCGAGCTGGTCATTGCTTTCCTAGTGGTAGGTACCAGCCTTGAGCTGCAGCTGATTTGAGAAGCATGCCCACACTGAAATCCCATTTCTCCCCCAGTCCCCTGCCATGTAAGTGTGACTGCCAGCTACAAATCTTTCTCCCACGGCTGCTGTGGGTAGCAGAACATGAGCTGAGGCACAGCTGGAGCAGCATGCTGTATCTCTGGTGCTGCCTGGTCAGCTGCTTGTTGACAAGTCCCATATCCCTTCACAGGATCCAGCTGCACTTGAAAGGAATTGAGAGGGGAAATTACTCCAAAAGGGCTGTGCCTTCCCTGTCTCTCCTGAGGGATCCAGTTCAGAATGTCCAGCCTGTTTAAAGCCTGAGCTCTTCAGGCAAGGAACGTGTATTATCTAGTTTGTATTTTATGGCAGTATATGAATGTTTTGTTATAATAACAACAACAACAATAATAATTAGGGCTGTGAGAGCCCTGGAGGGCTGGAAAGGAACCAAGCCCTGCAGGTTCTCTCGGATGTTCAAGTTTGACAAGGTTGAACCATCCAGGTTTAACCCCCATCACTGGTGCCCTCTCTCACCCTACTGGCCACCGTAAGACCAGGAAGTCTGCTTCTGTCCTCCACATGTCAGCTGAGAACTGGGATACCCTGGGGCATCTGGAGGGAGGAACCCGCAGTTACTGAGGAGGATGTGAGTGAAACTCACTGAACTTTCATGAATGTGGGCTGAGGGTCGTGAATCATCAGATCTTCAACCAAGGCCAAGCCTGAGTGGGTCTGACAGTCTGTGCGGAGCCGTACTGTGATTTGGGATTGCAACACTGTCCTTTGTCCGTAGAGCACTCTGAGATCTCTGGGTGAAAGTCCCCCTTCTTTGTCATTTTAAAAACACCGTGAAGGCACTAAAACTGAATGTGTTTTAGGTGGTGGCATAGGTAATAGAAGCTGTCTTCTTCTGAAGCCTCAGTCCTTTCTTTGGCTCTCCTGTCTGGGTGACAGCAAGGTGTGGAACTGATACTGAAAAATGAAAAATATTTTTTTTCCCAGATCTCCACACAGAAAACTTGTGTGGACCTGGAAGAAAAAGATGTTGCTGCTGCACCAAGGGGTCAGCACTGATTGTGTTCAAGATACTGTGCTGAGCTGGGGCACCACGTGCATTTCCCAACGAGGCAGGCTGGCAGTCACTGTGTGGGACAGGGGTCCAGGCACTCCTGAGTTCTCCTGAACTCTAAGCCCAATTCCCACAGTGTTGCCTCAGCTAATCGCTGCCTCAGTTTTCCTCACTTGTAAAATGTGGGGGTAATAACTGTGCATACCTTGCAGAGGGCTGTGAGGATTCATTAATTAAACGATGTTCGGGAAGTGCTTTGAAGATGAAAAGCCCTATATAAATGCTGGGTGTTACTAGTGCTTAGTGAGTACCTTCACAGCCACAAGCAGGGTGTGCCTGCAGGAAGCAGAGCCATAGGCTGAGACTTATGGCTAAGTGCCTTTAAAAATAAATACGATCAGTAAATGCACTGGAGGTCAGCTTCCCTCCCCTCTGCCTTGGGGTGAGCTCCCACCTCAAAGGAACTAGGGTTTTTCTTTGCCTCCTCCACTTCTGGAAAACACAAAAGAGGTTTGGGAGTGATGAAGAGAGAATTGTACATGTGGTGGTGATGATAGGAGTGAAGACATCACAAGCAAACAGTTTACTCTAAACCAAACAGGTACAAAAATCTACATGCTCAATGAGAAGTAGTGTCCTAACAGGTACCAGAAGTTGTGGGGAGCATGAAGTTAGGAGAACAGCACCTCTCAGAAGTCCACTTTGCCAGAATATGTATGTTTCCATACATTTAAATGCTAGGGTTGCATGTACAAGCATTGTCACTCTTAAGACAACCGCCCAAATGACATGCAGGTGGCCAGTCATGTATACGAGTCTCATGACTCCCTGTGCAGTCACACTAATTACATGCATACTTTAGGGATACGAAGACAAATCTGTACTTGCTCCTTCATACGCATGTTTGAATGAAAACACAGATGTTGATTTCCTCTTTTTCCCCCCCCTGGAAAATCTAGTATTTAATATTCACCTGACTAGGCAGAAATAAGAGAAAAGGGATTTTTGATGAGGTTAATTGTTTTTAATGACAGCCTGCCACATTTGACAGATCTCTCTTGTGAAGCCGCAAGAAAAGCGAACTTCTCTGTCAGATGTACCGTGCATGTTTCTGTATTTAGTAGGCTGTGCTGAAGTTTCATTTTCTGAATTGGGCCGGGAGGTCACTTCTTTCACAGTTCTCCCCAGAATTGGCTCGGAATGGCAAACCTAAGCAATAATGTATGACCCAGTGGAGATGCCCACGTGGAACTAATGGCAAAAGCTGATCAGTTAAAAGCTGGGTTTACTAGCCTAAACAAGACTTGAAAATTAAGAACTTAAGACCAAACTTTGAACCAGATTCAAATGTTCCTGTATAAAAGATTAAGGCAAAAGGTGGAAATTCTTCTGAGGTAGATGTGTAAAGTGCTTCAAAATCAAATGCTAGTTATTAAACAATTTATAACACCAAAATTCATCAGACAGATCATTGGTTCTTTATATTCTAAAATTACCCGGAAAAGAAGGTGTAAATACCTGAGTCATAGCTAAGGCTGCGGCCAGGGTATCTGTCACGTCAGGAATACTGTGGGACTGCTGAAGGGAACGCACAGAAGGAGCAACAGAAATGTGTAGATGTCACAGGGGAGGACAAACATCCTGGATTTGAGAACACAGAGACCTGTAGGGAGCAGCCAGTGATTTAACAGGTTCTGTGCTGTGTGCAGTCTGGAGGGAGTTTTATTTCATTCATCCTGGAATGCCGTCTTGGTTTGTTCCTTCTTATCATGCAGCATATCAGGTAGCTCGGCCACGCGCTGTAACACACCGAGCACCAGGCTGGGACACAAGAGTACTGCCACTGGCAGGTCGTGATACTTCAAATCTTTGTGCCTCAGTTTACCCATTGATTAAGATGATAACCTTCCCAGAGTGTTCTGGTGATTAATTATTAATGTTAGTAAAGCATTTTGAAGATGAAGAGTGCTACATGTTGGCTAAAGATATTAATTACTTCAGACTCGTGATGAAATTTTTATATTTACATAATGAACCAGTCACGGAAGAGGTGCAGAGATGGTCTCTCCTGGTGAACAGATTCTTCTAACTCAGCTATCTCTGCCATCATCATTATCTAAATCAAATCAAATCCTTTTTTCCATGGAGAATCTGCTTTTGGAGCAAGCAAAGCCCACATGCTCCATGTGAGACTCCCAGGATGGCAAGCAGCCACTGTACCTTTGCTAATTTCAGTCCCTGCCCATGAAACTCACCTCACCCAGAACTTGTTTCAACTTCTCCAGCTGTTCTTGGCATGTGTTGAGATTTCATAAAGTTGATGCCATCAACTCCCACACATATGGCAAGAGAGAGTGAGAGAGAAAACCCACACACAGTAACTAATATATAGGGAGAAGAGGTATTTGCATGGGAGAGCACAAACATGAGGCTTTTCTAGCTGGCTCCGATGGCTCTTGACTGTTAATGCCAAGATGCAAAGGGATATGCAAATTAGGAGGATGACTCAGAGAGTCTTTTCCAATGCATAACTCCAGGAAGACGCAGGATGCTTCGAGCAAGGCCACTTGATTAATTTTTCTGGAGTTGAGCTGGTCAGTTTTCACTGCAGTCCTCACAGTGGTGTGAAGCGGTGTCATCGCTCGGACTCTGCCAGGCTCGGCAGGTGGCATATGATGGCTTCATGGCTGGGAACTGTGGTTGCACATTACAGCTGCTTCCCGAGAAGCTGGTGAGGAATGTAGAAGGTGACACATGTCTAGGCCCTTCAGAAGCTGGGAAGATATTATTCATGGCCCAGATTCAGAATGAAGTCTACCCTTTGAGTTAGTTTAGCTAAGACATGATACCTGTGGAACAAGAGTTTTATTCCCCTTATAGGTCCTTTTTCTTTTTCCTTTTCCTTTGGAGGCAAGTGCATGATTTTTCAAACTTTCTTAGCCTATGAGACTTGTTTTCAATCCATAATTCATTCTCAAGATTATAACTAATTATTCGATAGATCTTTTAAATTTATAATCTCACTCTAGTTTCAATAGGAAAAATCTGGAAACCACAGGCAAGGGAGAGTTTGAACACAAACACAGAGTGCAGGCAGTAACACCCACTTCCACACTCACATTTAGATCTGGGCAGATTTCCAGGGGAATCCACATTTGTCTCCTAGAGCCAGGACTTCAGGAGGAGCATAGCTTTTGCAGCACTGAGCAGCCACTCGAAATTTTTGCTTGGGGTTTGCCGTGCCTGCTACAGGACAGCAAGCTATGGTCCTGGGGATAAGGCAAGAATGGAAACAACACCAAGACTCAGTGCAACACACAGTTTCTTACACTGAACGGGGATGAAACTCTAGTTCCTCTGCTCACGTAGCTCTAAAATCACTGGGTGTGAATGGACCCTGGGCATGTATCAAGACTCACTGCCTCTGTGTTAATGAGGCACTTGGCAGTGGTCATCCCTTGCCAGTCTCTCTCACTAGCTGAGAACAGAATTGCTTCCTTGGAGCTTCTCAGCCTCTTGTGCCTGCCATGCAGTTTAGCATCCTCTTTGCTCTGCCTTGTTTAGTGCAGGATCCAAACTATCAGCTGCAGTTGCTTCATTAATCACTAATGAGCTGCACACTTAAAAAGCATTTAATTGTATTTTATAGTGATTGAAAGACTACAATGACATTTTGCTAATTATCTCATTGCATACCCAGAGAGCCCTGCAAAAGCTTGGCCACATTATGGAGTTTATTGGACACTAAGTACCAGGCCTTCCATTTCCTTTTCTATTTATATTCTCTGTATTAATGAAAACCACAAATCTTTCCAGGTGACTTGTTTATTAAGTGAATATAGAACAGCTAGCATTTGCATTTATTAATTTTCTAGAAAAACTGGTATTACTAGTTGCTTAGGTCTCTAACTGCTATCTCAGATTTCATTGGATACCAGCTGCAAGTCTTGGTAATAAGGCTTTGTTGATGATTAAGCCAATGACGTGATTTTCGGTGGCATGGAGCACCTGCAGCTTCCTTCAGCTTCACAGTGACTTGAGGAGGACTCAGCACCTCGGACAACACCTCTGCAATTCCTGTGCAAAGCAAAAATAAATGCAAAAAATCTTTAGGACAGGATTTTCACAAGTGCATGCACAGAAGGGTAACTGTTTGTATAACCTGAAAGTATATTTGCTGTGATTTGTGATACCTTCAAGGTAATGGCATATCTGAATTATTCTTCAGGATAGCATGTTTAAGCAGAATATGAGAGCCAAGTCCTAAAGCTATTCATGTCCCAATTCATGAACATGAACGGATTGTATTTTTAACATGAATGTTTGGGTTTCTGAGCGTAGGCACTGAATTTTGATACGCCTTTATCTGAAGAAGTATCTGTAGTACCTTCTCCCCAGGGTAGTACTCACAGATCCCTCAGTGCCCTGGAGTTTTGTTCTGCATTTCCTTGATTGCATGATCAGAAATGCTCTTTCAGTAATTTCACCTCATTTCTTTTCACTAATGACAGATCTTTTCTCTCTGCAAAACCACCTTCAAATTCTTTATTTTTTTTTACTAGGTCACTGTTAACTCTTCTGTGCTCTGTGTAATAATGCTGGAGATTTTCTGTAGATAGGCATTATGCCAGTCTCCTTCATAAAACTGAATTACATCTCAAGCAGGTATGAACTTGGAACAATTCCTACCTCCCAGGTAAAACAACTCATCTGATGCATAGGCATACCATGGATCCTGCACAAACTGAAGAGGCTGGGAAGGTGAAAGGAAATTTTTCTAATTCATAGCTAAATTTCTTCTGATGAAGGATATGTACAACCAACTGCAAGAAAACAAATGATTGTTCTGATTTATTTTCCACTGTAGGAATAATTGGTAACATTGTTCTTCTTGGCAAAGATGAATCGTTGGAACCCAACTATTTCACAGAGACAAAATATCCACAGGGAGAGATTTTTGAGACAGTCATAGGATGCACCCTACAGAGTGTGATTCTCATGACATTAAAGCAGTGCTAATGGCATTGTGATTAACTTCTAATGAAAAAAGAAATGAACCTGATAAACACAGCATAAATGTTCTATGGAGAGGACAATAAAATATTACATTTTAGGCAAGGTCTGGCTGTCACTGAAGCCAAAAGACTTGAGCTTACTGAACTCATCCAAAACAGGAAAAAGAATTTATGACTGTGGAGGACGAAGAAATAACTGCTATGAATCTGAGCTGCTGAATAACTCTGTACCACAGAAGAGATCCCCCAGAGTTTTGCAATAGTAACTGTTGTGTTACTTTGTGGAATTTTCTGATTATCCTTTGATAACGTTTCCTCCTTTTAACAGCACTTTAATCCACACTGCTTCTTGAAAGCTTTTAGAATATTTTTCCTTACGCTTTTATCCTAGAGGAGAAGGCAGGACTCCATGTGGTATTTAGGACAGGGAGCTGGCAATCTGGATTCTTTTCAGCTTTGTCACTAACCCGTAGTATGACTTTGGTCTACTCATTGTACAGCACCATGGCTTAGAGAAGCTATGGGGAGTCTCTCTGTGCCTCAGAAAGGGTTCTGTTTGTGCCTACTGAAGGGACAGCCTTTGTAAACTTGGCACTCGGCAGTCCCAGCTCCTGCACTGGTTCTTTGCAGCGTGGCAGAAAATACTCCCACTTGCAGAATCTCATGAAGCTGTGCTGAGGTACATGGTCTCAGGGGTACCCACACGTGCTTCTTTGACTCAATCCATGATCTCCATGGAATTGTAACACCATAGCTAAGTTGCCTTACCCCCAACATCAGACAAACCTTGTAGTAAAGCAAGTGTTTATTTAGAAATAATTAAAATTGAACATTTCAATACTAGACTAGGAGGAAGTAAACAAGTAAAATGTAAAGTAAACAAGTAAAAATTATTTCAATTCAGGCTTAACTTTTACAGCCAGAGGCCAGTGTTTTAGGCTGTCCTGCCTGGAATCTCAAAGAATGTCCCCACATGCTGGCACTGGGATCCATTAGTCCCAGTCCTGAGCATACACCATGCTCCATCCTTCTTTGAACAACTCTTTGAAGTTCTCCACACTTTTATTCCCTAGAAATTAGGTTTTATAATATAAATGTGTCTCTAACTGGCTTTTACCAAAGCCAGCAGCAATGGATATTTTACCAGTGGTTGCTCTGGGTTTAGACCTAATTGGCCAGAAGATGTGTGACCTCTATAAATACACCTGCTGGCCCTTCCTGGGAACTGGGCGCCTTATTATTTCTCCCTTCCTCCTAGCCAGCCTCCTGGCTACTGCTTCCCGCCCACTCTGAGCTGCTCCCTTTATTTCTTTATAGAGAGTTATTAGTGTTATTCAAGACACTGATAATACACAGATTCTATTACGTTAGTATTTGTCATGTGTCACTGCTTTCCTATAGAAACCTGTATATGCTAATCTAGATGAATGTAGATTACTGATTGATGACAAGTTGCTCTGAGAGGACTTGTCTATGAGAAGTTCCTCAGCTTCATCTTCTGTCCTAGTCACTTAGCCTAAAATTTTCAGAACCCTTCGGAGATACTTCAGTTTTAATGTCTGTCTTGAAATGAGTCATTGAGCACCCTGAGGTTTAATTGATCTTACTTGATTTTGGGTGTTTGTCTTGAAGTGAAGCAACTGTCACTGTGTACCTCGAGATTCCTCTGGCTTTATTTAGATTTTGGGTGCTTGTTTTGGGAGATATTCACAGTGGGAACAACAAGCTAAATGAAAACATGGGGTTTTTGTAAGTGCCTTCAACTTTAAAATGGGACTTTCAGTTTCTAAAGGCTGGCAGGGAGTTAGTTTTGAGTCAGTCTTTGTGTGGTCATTTTTATTCTGGAATGAGAGTGTTCTTGCACAAAATTACACTAAAAAGTTTTGTCAAGAGACATTGTCTTTTGTTTCCATGAGTTTGCAAATACTCCCAAACAATTTTGATGTAAGCCAGCAAGACCTAGCTTTTATCCTGGTGAATAAAAGCACCTCCCTGAACAACATAAACCCTCGGCTCACTCAGAGCACAGGGAGCTGCCAGAAGGGAATGTGCTCCTGACCTCACCGTGCCAGTAGCCATAAGGCCCAGGCTTTTTGCCCAGGTAGTTTACAGCTGCTTCAGGGGGTCTACATATAATACTGTCACAACATCATGTTTTGATGAGTCTTTAATAAGTTTTGTAAGTTACCTGCATTCCTCTGATGAAAGGCATTATAAGTGTACAGTTTGTTTGCCTTGTTGCCTAATTATGAACAGCAATTAAGACTTCACACCTACAATTTGTATTTACAATTTGTAAAATTCCCTTGCCTTGAGTTCTTTACTACTATTGCCGGCAAGGCATTCAGCAAATTTTATTCTTTATCCAAGTGCCATAGAACAAGCCACTTCCATCAGCCTCATGCCTTCAACTGACAGCAAAACGGCCCCAAAATGGAGCAGCTCTCTCGATGCCACTGTGATTGTGGCTTTCGTCTACCTTCACAGGGATTGTACACACCTTAGATAACTGAATTAAAATGATGGTGCACAGGCATCCAGCACATACCACCAAGCCTGATTCTGCAAATCCTCAGACCATGAGTGAGCTTACCCACAGGAGCAGTCCAGACTGGGGACTCCCACTGATTGCAACACTGCAATGAGATGATTTGCAGACAGAAAATTATTCGTGTGGATACATTCTTTTATTTATTCAATCCTGTAGTCCCTAGGTACCATCAACTTTCAGTGACCTTCCTGGGAGTTGGCAGTGTTTAGGACTTTGTATTCCATGCATCAGTCTTCATTCAGCGATTCATTTACCTGTGTCAGTAAGATTCATACATATCCTTAAGTGATTTGTGGAATGGCAAACACATTGAATAAATGTATGCACCTCTAATCTACAATATAATTGTACTATCAAAAGATTGCTTTGAAAACAGTGCTGTTGGTGAAGAATAAAGCCAATGCTAATTTTTTTCCCCTGATGCTGTTAGGCTGGGTCAGATTGGGAAATCTGTGTGCAAGGGAGTGAGTAGGCAGGTACAAGTAGCCAGTCCAGCTGGCTTTAATGGCCCTATTTGTGAGAGCTCACCAAAGCTGTGCGCTGGGGCCCATGATGGGTGACACACAGCAGCCAGAACACAAATGTCTTGCTCAGATGTGGCAGTTACTCATGGAAGTAGTTACCTTGGAGCCAGAGGGACTGACCAGGGGTTCTACATTATATTATTATGTTTGTTGCTGATGTCTGTACGTTGCGATCAGAGTCGTAGGCAAACCAGGACACAGCAGTGTTGTTTGGACAAACAGAACAGTGACAGCTCCTCCTTCCAGACTGCATCTCTTGAAAAATGCTCACTTTCTGACTGCTGGGGAGTTTTGCAACAGTATATAGTGGATATATTCAAATGGGAAAATCTCCAAATGGTGACTATACCGTTAGTACGAAGTATTATTAATAAATGAATTGTCTTTGTTTTTATTAACTAGAAAAATAAACCTAGGCTCATGTTGTTTGAGTGAAACTCAGATCAGAACAGACAACATTAAGAACACAATTAGTATAAAATCTACCACACAGTAAATCAAAGAACAAGAAAAGTACACGGCTATTAACGTTCTAGTATAACATTCCTCACAACCTCTCTGCAGTGTGGAGAACTGCAAGCCAACATTTTTCAACTGTCCTAAAGAATGTGAAATGTAAATGTTTAGAAGAGTGTTTTTCTTGCCAAGCTGAGAGCGATCATAAACATCAACTTCTAATAGAAACATTTTAAAACGATGCACACTCTGCTGCCAACTTTTGAGAGCAACACCATTTAAATTAGATTGGAGTCTCCTTGAATTCTTGACACTCCATTGCTGCCTTTTATTTGCCAAAAATTGTTGTATTTATGTTATATTTGAATTTAAAGTATGAACTGTAACTGTATTAAATATGCTGCTTAAATGTTATGTGAATAAGCAATAAATTACCTGCCTAGGATTTGAGGACAGGCCTAAGGAAAATCTTGAGGGAAAAGAACCATTGATTTAGTTATGATACTTGATTTCTGTGCCATCACAAATGTCCATGGTATTTTCCTGTCAATTGGAGTTTACAGATTTGTTGAGGTGTAACTCTGCCATAGCTAATTATATACTGAAAGCAAACGATGACTTACTCCTTACTGTGCCCACTCTACCTTTCAGCTGAGAGGTCTGTAAATATCATTGATAGAACAGTGCAGTAAACTGCCATTATAGACCTGTATTCAGTAATACTGAAATCCCAGTACTGACAGCACATTATTTCTTCACAGTAACATCCTCCCATTGTTTATCATCGGGTAATCTTAGCCAAAAAGTTCAAATCTAGAAAAACTGAAATGCTTTGTGAACTGGAACCAGTGTCAACTGTCTGTTTTAGTTATATCACCCTGAAATTCCAAACAAATCAAATTATTCAATTTTAGGATTTTCTAAATGAAACATCTTAGCTTTGGGATTCAGAGTTTCCATTTTAGTTTAGGGCTTAATTATATTTTTAGAAACCCTTAAAGGAAAATTAAATATTTGAATCAAAGCATTTCCTTATGAACCAAAACATCTTTTTTGTTACTGCTTCTAGTGAATCAAATTTAGTACATTTTTTGAAGAAAGAGCCATCTCTGATCACAACCCAAAGCATCTCCTTATATAATCAGTGTTCCTGTTCTCCAAACTCCCTCATTTTGTACCATGATAGCAGATGGACTAGAGATGACATGGTTATTAGTGGATCATGGTTATGCATCTTTGCAGTTTTTATTTGATAAAGAATTGGAAATAAGTTAGGAAAAATCTGTTCTTAGATAAACTTTCCAGGTTTCATGTGTAACCCACCATTGAAACGACTTTAATTTAGAAGAGGATTTTGAAAGGCAGAGAAGGCAGTTGTAGGTACCAGCCCCAGGGAAGTAGGTACTTGAAGAAGGACCACAAAGTTTTGAAAACCACAATACTGAAATAGCGGTGCTAGGTGGTGAAATCATGAGATTTCATTTTCAAAACCAGTAATACATTTCTTGGTTCATTCTTTTCTTCCTTTTTTTTTTTATTTGTGCTTTGGGATGATCACATTCTACACTGACAGACTCCTTCTGCAAGTATGGCAGCTAGGACTGTCCAGCTGCCCTGTTCTCATCCATAAGCCCCACCTGAGAACAGCTGAATGTGACTGTAAGGCTTGTGATGAAAAGCCAGGAGAAAACATGTTGTCACTACGAGTAGGGGATGTCTTGAATTGATGTAGAAGACAATGTTTTAATCAATTTACTCTTTTTCTGTTTTAGTTGCTACAGAAACAAATATGATCTTTAGATGGAGTTAACAACTGTTACCTGAGTCGAAGAAACAGAGACCAAGAACGAGCATGAGTGAGGAGAGGACCAGTCAAGCCTCACAGCGTGGAAAGACATGAAAAAGACCCAACAGCAGAGAATAAGAGGATGTGAGCTGTGCTGTGCTGTGCTCTCAATGAAATCATTGTGAATTTTGCCATGAAAGCAGAACTGTGTTTTTCTTTTAGGTATGAAAAGTACTGCAAATTACAAATATAGAACTCGCATTAAGTGGTTAAGACAGGAAGCTGCTTTCTTCCTAGGATGAGACAAGAAGTTGCAAAAGCTGGGTCCCTAAACTTGTGTATTCTAGACAAGCCTTGGCAGAAGTCTTGCTTCCAGCATCCCTTGAGGGGGTTTTTACTTCCCAGTAATATATATCGTAGTTCTCCCACTGCTTCCTTGAGTTCTAGTGGCCTTTCTTTTCTTTTCCATCTGATCAAGAGCCTGCACTGTAATCTAAAGTATACTGGAGTCAACAGAAGTCTTTAGCAGGCTTTGAATCAGAGCAGAGAGGTCATAGTTCTTAGGCTTAGAATTTGTTTTGCAGATAAATTGGGACATTTTGCTATTGTTTTGATTTGAGCCTCAGATAGCCTTAGAAATAACAGTAGCAGCAAATACATAAAACAAGGTTCATGTTGATGGGACAACCAGAAGAGTTTATATATGTCATCCCAATACAAACAGGATCTTGGTGGCAGAACCAGGAATGAAGGCTGAGAGTCCTGACTTCCTTCCTTGTGCTTTCACCATTCGATCATGCAAACTCCCCAAAATTATCATAAAATTGTGCAAAGAGTAACATCCAGCAGAGACCAGCTCTGCCCGGCTCCTCTGCGCTTGCCAAGACTGTTGGGATAGTGAGGGAAGAGGCACACAATTAATTTTAAGAAGGTTTTTTTTCCCCCTTTTTGTCTTCTTCTTTGTGGTGGTTTATGAAATGCTGGGAAGGAACAGTACAATGAACAGAAAATGTTCCAAGGAAACCATCCTTCTCCGTGCCATTGCCCAACAAGCACCCAGTGTACCAACCGCGGAGCTTTGCATAGGAGTGTATGACACACATGGGGACTGTAATTTCTGCTGGCATGAGGCCTCTCTTCCCTTCTGAATTAACAGAGCAGAGAAAGGGCAGAGAATCAGAGCCTCTCCCTGCCTGGTCGAGGCTCTCCCTCAGCTCCAGTACAAATGCAGGTGCAAAATTATCAAGGCCATAATTTTTTTGCATAATTTAGAGCCATAAAATGGAAGCTGCCTTTGAGCATTTGGCTCTTCCTCTCTTACAAGTTAGGGCCAGATGCAAAAGAGAACTTAAGCACCTACAACTCAGTAGGTTCCTCCTTGCTCAGGATAACATTTCTTCCAGTACCAGCAACTTTATGTCTAGACATGCCCAGAACTGCTGTGATCTGAGCAGCTTAGTACAGAGTTCCCACCTAAAACCCACTGGGATCCTGAAGGAAGTAAAGGAGCCTCTGTTTTCTCAGGACAGCCAATTCAGATGGAATATTCTGAACAAGCCTAATACACACCAGCAGGACCAATCCCCTGACATGATACAGTCATAGCTACTTTCTTTTAAACGTGACCATGTGGGAGAGTTCCTATCTCACTGGATGGGGTTTTTTTTGACTGAGAAACCTGAGCAGAGAGTTGTCCTTGGCCATTTTGCATAAGGGTCCAGGCCTGCCCCATTCTGATGGGGATTGTCTAGGAGAATAAGCTTTCCCTCCGGGAGTGAGGTTGTAAATCCGAAAGTTTCCAACACAAAGAAGAAACAAAAACACAAGCCCCTTTCAAGGAAAACATCAATGTAGAGAATTAAAAAAAAAAAAAAAAAAGAAACCACAGTTATTTTGCTGGCTAATATCATGAAGACATGATAGTACTTGCAGCTTCCTGCTTGGACCTGGCTTCCTCCAAAGTTATTTTGTGTGTTAATCATGTGGTTTAGATGATGAAGATTAGATCTGAGTGAGCTGGTTTGGATAAAAGGGGAAAAGGCAGTAACCAAACCTTCACCTAAAACTCTAACCTAAACTTTTCTAAGCTTTGAATTAAAAAAAAAAAGTAGTATTACCTTTTCTTTATTATTCCTTTGTTTTGCAATTAAGATTTTACTTAAAGGTACTATTATTCAGTAGCTACAGTTATTCAAAGCTTTGAAAGTGCACAATGCTGTAAGAAGGACTGCTGTTATCACTGCAAACACAAAAGTACACATTTCAAGTTCACAAAAGTGCATTTCTGTCCCTTTTCCTAAACTGGGCTTTTTAGTGGAACAAGGGTTTTTTTAATCCTTTTCACTGCTTCCAGTGTAACTACCACCATCCTATACAAGTTTATGCACAGTTTTGTTTTCTTTGCATCTTGGCCTGGAATGTTCAATTACAGATTCACTGATAAAGGCTCCAGCTGACAGCTAGCACTTTGGCCAATGTTCCTCAAAAAATAGGTAAATCAAACCATGTTCCAAAACCTAAATGGAAATGTGTGAGTGGTCTGATTCTCAAAAAAAAAAAACCCCAAAACCAAGAACTGCTTGCTACTTGGCAATTTTGAAAATGAAAAGAATGTTCTTTAGCACTTTACTACGTAATACTTTTAGGTACCTATTTTTAAATGGTTGTCTCAGCTGATGGCATACTTTTGGCTTGATTTGCAGATATTTGGCATGTGATGCACAAGGGAAATACACACCTGCTCCATTTATGCACAAGCTGGACAACACTTTGCAGATGTTAAATACATGCATGACAAACCTGATATTTGCTCCTGCAGACATTAGGCACGTAAGTACAATTGTTGTAACTATTGGCCTCATCCTCCATTGCTTTTAAGTTACACAGACTGAGCCTGGCACTTCCAGATGTGCTCGACAGCATTTTACACACACTGTGGACTTGCTGTGAGCCTGTGCGTTTGTCTGCACAGTCATAAGACAGTGGAGAATCAGGCTCTAGGTATATTGTATATATCACCACTTCTGTTCAGAGAATCAAGTCTCCTCTGTTACAGTCCATTATAATACACCCATGTGCAGGAAAATTGACTTGAAATATCCCATAACAGACTAGCTATGGGGGACGGGTTACTGGCCAGGGAGATACCGTAACACCAGGCATTTCACAAGACATCTGGACCTTGGTCCTTCCAAAGTACAGGCAAATAAATGAGATGCTGTAATTAGGAGTCCAGCTCATTCACTGTAGTCACTGGCAGGAGGCAGGTACCTCCAAAAAGAGGATGAGTTTCCCAAATGTTAAGGAAACAGGGATTGTAACAGTTCAGTAAGATTAATCCAAGCCTTCAAGTTTTAGAGCCGAGTATATGCAAAAGTGAAGTGTCACAGAAGGACACAAGACTGTGGCAAGTGCTGTCTGGAGACTGCTGTTCAGTCGGTTGGTTTTTCTGCACACCTGCAATTACTGATTTTGAGTGGGTATGAAGGAGGCAGCTACTTTTCGTGACATCTGCTGTTTGTGCAGTGGTTCAAACCCAACTTCAGTCAGGATATATTAAAAATGGAATGAGTCAGCTGGCTTTAGAGAGTGACTTCCATCATTATAAACTAAAGAGACTTGGATTAACATTTGAACTTTTTGAATGCTTATTCTAATTCAACCACAGAATCTTCTGAGAGCTTCAGCCATCGCTAATTAAGACATGCAACCATTTATCTGTGGTTCATCTGTGCTCTTAATAGTTTTTGCTTTAGTGGGATTTAGTGGTGCAGAGCGTCTGTGCTGAGGTGAATGCCACTCAGATAAACACATGGACTAACGAACTCAACACTTTTATGTTAACTTTCTTACCCCTTCCATAGTTGGGAATACTACCGTGGCCTCGGATTTAGAGTGAAAACAAATAACCCACTTCAAAAATAAACTGCCCTAGGAAGTGTCTTTGAAATTTTTTTAATGCTGAATTAAAAAAAACATAACATGTGAATGTAAATAATGTTCCCTGCAATGAATGCAGTACGAACATCCCAGTGTTTTGCTACTACCCAAGAGCTGGAACATAAAACTGGCTATAAACAATAGTGAATCTGACAGGTCTGTTTTATTTCTCTTCCTCCTCCATCTCCCCTGGGTGTAAATTAATAAATATTAATGAAAAAGAGAAGCAGTAACACTTATCTATTAATTTTTCTACTTTTATTTTCTGATCATGTTTGATTTAAAAGTGTTTTGGGGTTACATTCAGTCATATATATGATTGTTTGAGCCTTTTATTAGCCATGATTCATTCTGCATATCAGCATAAAGTGGTGCTCATGCTTTCAGTCTATATCTGTTCCATGATGCTCAGTTATCTGTCTGCCCTGGAGCTATTGGTACGTATGGATTTGCATGTACACTGTTCTCCTATGACAATAGTATGCCAGGAATGACCGGTCTGGTATTACCTGGTCAGGTGAGGTTCCATTCAAATAATGTATATGCCACAAAAACAATTCAGATCAAAGGTCTATCTTTCAACAGAATTAAAATGTAAGGACTTCTAAAGCAATTTTAGCAGTTGGCTTTACAAATGAACTTATGTCAGCTGCTCTGTATGATGACTGACTAAATTACTTATATATTTAATCTTATCTAGCTATCTGTCTGTCTGTTTTTCAGCGTTTCAGAACCCATCACCATATTATCTAGGCGCCACCATAAGATTAAGAAGCTCTGCAGTGACATTCTCGACATGATCTGTTCAAAGGTCATTAGCAGAGCCTTTCATACTGGAAAAGATCGGAGGAGAGTACGGAAGTGAGCTGCAGAAGGAGAGAAAAAGGAAAAGGAGGCGGTAAGCTGTTGGAGCCATTTTGGTTGTGCTCACCCTGTGTGACTCGCTTAGCTAGTACTGAAGGATAGGAGCTTCATGTCAGCTGCCTTTATTCTGCTACAGGGACTGTAGTACTTGTTGTACACCTCAGAAAGTGATATCTCACGTGGCCTCGAGATTGCTGTTCCTGTGCTTTCTTCAGATGCTGTTTACTTGCTTGGTCTTTATGATTTCTGTATATTACTGCCTCAGAGCAGGATATTTCTCTCAAAAATTCCTAGCAGAGAGCAAGCACTGCAACTCAGGGAACCACCTTCTTCAAAGTAATAGTTAAAATTTTATTTTTAGCTTAGCGTGCAAATCCTACAAACTCTTTGTGTTTGAAGATGCCAAAAAGTGTTTTTCAATACACGAAGTTACATAGGACCCACGGAATCAGGAAAGAGAATTTTATCCCACGAGGCCCAGTCCTGCTTCCACTGAAGTTGGTTGCTGTGGTGTCTCTGATTGCCATGAGCGCATGCTGAGGACAACTCAGGGAACTTGCATTATGGAAAGGTGGCACTGGACATGCTGTGTTCACTGATGCAGTCTGTTGAGACTATTTCAAGAAGTATACTGGTAAGTGAAAAATTTGCCAAAGCTCTTTTTTCCACTGCTGCAATTAGGAAGCCTGGTTCAGTCCCGAGGATGCCAGTGGCAGTACGCTGACGTGTTGCTCCAACAAACCCCTTTTGGTACAAAAACACTAGGGGATTTACACTAGGGGATAAATAGGTGGTTCCAGAGAGGAGGAAAGAGCCAAAGTTGGAAGCTAACCACAGTACGTGGGTGTAAACGATTACCAAAGGCTTCCAGTAACTCTGCTATCATCAGAGACTGGCTTTATGGGTATGGCCTCAAGAAGTTTCCCTCCACTTAATTAAAGAGGCAGATAAGTATCTAGGTGGAGTGTGCAGATAGGTTCTGAATGAGTTATCCACTAAGGCTGGTTCGCTGCACCTATTGTTAAAGCCAAAATATAATATCAGATTAATGCATTATATTTGCCTATTATAGCACTATGTCATCATTATATGACATGTTATAATTAAAGCCCTGCGTTAGAAACAAAACTATTTGGCTTGGGATAAGTTGCCTTTATGACTTCTGTGGTTATGATTTCCTCCTTTTTCTTAACCCCTTAAAACTGCATAATATAGCTATTTGTAACTGTATAAAGAAAGTTTCTAGTTTCAGATTCTAATCTCAGGTAATTCAGTATAAATAAAGTCAAAATCTGGCACATA
>NW_010318685.1:0-12362 GCF_000700745.2 Antrostomus carolinensis | reverse complement strand
AAAGAGAGGGAAAAGAGGGAAATCCACGTTGTTTGGGTCGCGGGAGTCACAAAGATGGGCATTAGATTAAAGGAGAGCATACATAACTCACCATCTGGCCTTCTCAGTTGTCATTCAGCTGTCCACATCAGTTCCTGATTTTGTACAATTCCCCATTACTTTTCAGGAGAGGAAGCCACTCAGCATATTTACACTCTTCTTTTTCCTTCCTGGAACTACATGAGGAAAAATTGGTTATTAGACTAGTTTCTGGACCTAGCTCTCGGGAAACCATGCTCACAAATGCAAATCTGCAAAATGGGTGTGTGATTGCATGCCTGACTTGGAGATACGATTGAGATTACAGTTTGGGTAACTGACTATGCTAATATGTTTAATTAGTGATTTGCATATGCAAGCTTTTAAATTTCAGTAGTTGGTGATTCATGCAGTTAAGTGCCAACTTTAGCCTTGCTGTCAGATTTAGACAGAGAGAGTATAGCCCCAGCAATAGCCCCTCTCCCCACATCAAATGCTCAGAGCGAGCGTTGTCACCAGTCAAGGTGTAATTTCCCCAAAAACAGCCAGGCTTTGTCTGTTTGAGAAGCAAACGTTGGAGGGCAATGAATCTTCCTGCTGTTGTTTGGTAGCAGCCTTTATTATTTAGTATTTTGCAATACTCATATAAATCTCATTTATGTCTTTTATATTGGTAACTGAACTGTGCATTTGTTTGGTTTGGAGGTGAGTACTTTAATGAAGGTTAATGATGAGAGGACAGTGGCCAATAGCTAGGGGTGACATCCCACTGCCTTAGTCAGTTGGTGAGAGTTTATTCTGTTGCTGCAATGCTGGTAACTTAATAGTTTGCTTCCTAATTCATGGGCGACCTTTCACCTAGGCTTGGAGAGAGCTGGATTTGGCCTTGGTAACTTGTCTATGCAGTTTCAGGCCTTAAGCACACCAGGAGCTATTTCATTATTTGTTTCACTTGGATCTTGGAAATGTGCATTCTCTTCACGGGGGCAATTTCTCCTGTGCAGAAAGGCCCCAAGTGTAAGTGCCAGATGTCTCAGATCATCAGCCTGGGATACATACAGACTTCTGATTTATATAGGTTACTGAAGACATGTTTTTAGCATTTCATCTACAATAATAAAATTCTTAAAGTATAAAGTAAAAAAGTAATAATAATAATAATAATATGAAAAAATGTGAATTATTTTGCACAGAAAAGTTATTTCACCAGCTTTTGTCAATGGTACCCTGGCCACTGCTCAAGGGGAAATTTCCCTCTCTGGCTGCTTACTCACACGAGTAAGTCACTAAACCTGATCCCACTGTGAGTGCTCCTGTTCGCACGGAACCAGTGGCTGCGAAGGGATGACTCAGAGGGCAAAACGGGATATTGTGGGCCACACATGGGCATTCCAGAAGAGTATGTTCTCTCCAATGCTAATTAATTTTCTGCTCTGCAAAATACTTAACAATACAGAACACTGCTAATCTCTTTTTTTCTTTAAACATTTCCATCAGCCTCTTAAAGATGCTTTTATGAACTCCATTCAGTCCTTTTCCACGTTGATTGACCGGTCAGGCCAAATTACGTGGACGGTTTATTATCATGACAGTTTATCCGTGAACAACATTTTATTACATACTTAATAAAACTGCAAGGGTACCCACCAACATCAGGAATTACATACTGACAAAGGGAAGGGAATTTGAAAGGAAAATGCTGAGGACTCGGTGAAATTCTTTGAAGGCAGAGCTCAGATTCAAGGAAAGGACGGAGAAGATAGTATCCAGCTTTGAGGGTGATTTCAAATACCTTGAGAAGTATGAGGCAGGATAAAAATATGGCCCCTGCAGAGGATTTCATAATGAGGGATAGGCTTCTCTACTCACTGGATGAAAAAAATTACTTTCTAATAGCATCTGCCTATTTTACATACATAATGAGCCAAACTCTGTGTGGTCATGTTACTGCCTGGGAAGTGTTTGGAGTGAGGGACAATTGTGCTTCCAGTCATTTTTCACCAGAAGACTTTCCCTGCTGAATTCATTTGTAATTTTAGCTTTTAATATAAACTTCAAATAATTAATATATGGTATTGTCATGGTCTTATATCTCATAGTTAACAGTTCTTTAAATGAATAATACCAGAGACACATCCAGGAAGTATCTGTCTGCAGCTAAAAGAACTGAAGCAAAGAAAGGTGAAGTAACTTGTCCAAGATCCTGAAACAAGTTTGCAGCAATATCAGATACAGGACTTTGCTTTCCTTACTCCAGAATCACTAGGTCATCACTCCTGCCTAATTAATGCAGGGCAGAGTCTCTGCAGCGGAGGCTGAAAAGTGACCATCTGGCCTTCTCATTTAGCACAGGACCAGTGCAGCAACCCCCTGCACCGTACCTGGTCCCAATGGCTGACTCGGCTGTGTAGTGTGGCCAAAGCCCTCCTGAGATCCCTAGCTAATGTTTAATCCTTGGGGGAGAGCACAAATTAGCTGAGAGAGGTGTTGATTTGGAGGTCACCTTCACCTCCCTTCTTCCCTCAAGACATGGTGGTAGGTAGAGGAGGGAAGAACCTAGTTCTGCATTTGTAAAGAAGCTTATAATAAGTGGGCTTTTCTGCCCTAGATCTGTACTCAAGAGTGATTTGATTATAAACAACCATGGATCTTGACAAGCTGTGGAGGCAGGAGGCTGAGTTGGTCAGAGTTCCCAGGATGTAAGAGAGTGAAGGGCAGCGCTCCTCACAGGCGAGCTTTACGCAATATGAAATGGTTTTTACATGGATAATTGATTTTCCCATTTGTCCACTTCCTTAAAAAACCTTCCACACACCCAGGTGCCAGTGACAAACCTTTCTCAGCATAAAGCCTGTTTTGAAGCAACTGAGGGTCGCAAAGGTCTGAAATGCTGATATCAGAAATGCTGATTTTGGACCAGCAGAGACTAAATGTTTCAGTGGTGAGAATGGCTGATAAGAAAGGAGTAGAGGGCTGTTGGGAGATTCTTTGAATGCAGATGAGGATGAAGCCAGCTTTTGCTTTTGCATGGCAGCACAGCATACCCATATTTTCACAGGCAGAAACACATGCCACAAAGATAACTTTTCTTTGAGAAAGAAAACCACCCTCATCATTTCTGGCCTTTATAGTAACTGAGATAACCCTCAGAGTGGGAGCAGTGTGCAAAAAATAGAACAATATCTGCTGCAATCTGCAGAAACCAAAATGTAATAGATCTGAGAGGTCCATATTGCTTCTTCATTATAAGAATCTGCTGATCAGAAGATTGGGAAGGTACTAGCTTGAGAGCACAGGTACTACCTTGATTAGCAGTTTCCTAATCTTTTAAAAAGCATCTTATTTTGCTCTCCCAAGTAGGTGGAGCTTTGTTGGCAGGTGGAGCCTAGGGAAGAGTTACCACTATTATTTTTTCCACATCTAATGCTGCCTTGAATGCTGAAGTGGAGTTATTGCAGAGGAGAGGGTGCTGTGGGGAACTGCAGACTGCATCCTCCAGCCCTACTCCGTGGGCTCCCTGACAGACAGGCACTGCTGGAAGGGGGCACACCAAGGTGTTAGAAGGTGTTTATCCCTGAGCTGTGCTGTGTTGCAGGACGGTGCCCTGCTCCTGCCTGTCTGGGCCAGGTCAGGTACCCCACAGAGTGCACTGCTGCCCCCTGCTACCCCTGCTCTGGGACTCACATCTGTTCAAGCAGCAGTTTGCTGCCTTTTTAAAAAAAAAGAGAAACATTTTAGTTTTACCTATCACAGTAAACTGATTCTAATGCTGGTAAAGCATGCCTAATTAGCAGGATTTAGAGACTGATCATTTCAATTTATGCCCAGAACAGGTAGGGCAGCAATGAAAGCCTCTCCCACCCAACCCCACCCCTTCTCGCCAATGTGCCTCAACCCTGCCCTGAAGGGACCACCTGGAGGGCTGAGAAGGGAGTTCCCTCCCTCTGCGCAATAAAAAGACACAGTCCTACAGTAAATACCAGGTTAAGCTCATGGCTGTTTAATAGTTAGTGTACCTCTGGTAATAAAGCTTTGCAAGGCTCGTGCAGAAGAGCACCTGCTAGTGAATTAATGCAAAAGCAGGAGCCATTTGATCAGGTTTTGCCTTTAAGGGCTTGACTAGAGTGAATTTTCACTTCATGTTACTACGAGGTCAGTGGGAAAACAGTTCATTGCCCCTAGCCTGTCTGTTGGAAACGTGTTCCCATCACTGCCACAGCTTGCAATAGCCTTCCCAGAACCATGTACTGTTTGGTATCACTTCCTTCTTTTCAGGCCTCTTCACCACATGGAGATCTGCTTTCTTGTCCTTTTTGCCAAACCCTTTCCAATCTGTCAGCCTCACTCATGAACTGTATCCCCTACCAGCAGGCACAGGACTGTATTACAAGAGTAATCACTCCACAAGCCAAAATCCACAGGAGCTAATTCTGGAGAAAGGTGCAATCGACCCGTATTTTTTATTGACAGAGGAAGAACTACCAAGGAGCAGTGGTTTTCCCCTGTGAAGTGGGAGCATCTATTCATCTAAATAAGAAGCTTTGCAAAAAAAACCCAAAGCAAACCCTGTACAAACGCCATGTCGCTGTGAGCTTTTGGCAAATCAGGCTTATGCAATTGCAGAACTAACATAAAAATAACATTTTCCAGTAGCCATTAGTAGCACTCAGATTGCCCAACGCAGGCATCATTGCTTTTCTCAGCATCTGCTTTATCAGTTGTCTTCTAGCCCACAGAAGTCCATGGTTCTTGGCAGCAGCTCTTGCTGATGTGGAGTGGGTTATTGCCTAAGAATCCTTTGATCAGCAGCCAGGTACTAACACCATGCTCTGAAACTGTGGCTTGCCAGACCTGGCCAGCGTACAAACTGGATGGGCTCCTTCTGTAGAGTAGGAGGAAATCAGGATTCCTTTTGGCCTGTTTGAATGCATCTCATTCACCATCTTTCTGGACCTCCAGATTTTCCATCATGTTTTCTTTCCCAGGACTTATGCCCATAGCAGAGCTACATGGCAGCAGTAATCCAGAGGCCAGGCAGCTGAGGCTCTGGAAGGATGTGTTTCAGCAGAGCACTTGGCACATCCAAAACTTGAAAGCTTGTGTTCAGCGTTGTTTCTGCTCAGGTAGAACATACGCTCAAGTACTTTGTCGAGCTGGGACCCAACGATAACTGTTAGAGCATAGGCAGTATCCCACTTGTCAGATGTTTTGTTGTGCTTTTTTTTCTTCTGAGAAATTAAAAAATGCTGAAGCCACTGTCATCTCCTTTTGTACAGGAAGAGACAGCCAAATCAGCCCATGTGCATGAGTGGCTCTCTCAAATTTGAAAACACATGAAATTAGAGTTCTCAAAATTTGTTAGGGCATGTGCTGTAAAACTGAGCAAGGCACAAAAATTTTCCCAGAGACACTGTGATCTCAGATCCATGTATATACAGATGCATGTAAATACATCCATGTAAATACAGATCTATGCATTTATCATTACTCATGCAAGTAATAATAGTTCCACTGAAATCACTACAGCTACATGTATAAAATGAAGCACATATGTAAGATCAGGATCTAAATATATAATAGGCAAATATACCTGCAGCTATGGCAACTGCACTTCCAACTAGAGATGCACATATGTGCATACAGCTTCTATTACATTTAGGGACTAACTGATAATCTAAAGATATAAGATACACTGGTGAAAAAGCCAGGACCAGAAACTGTCTCTTTTGTTTCAAACCTCTGTATTTATCCCTTGCATCTTAATTTCTGTCAGCATTCTGCACTCTTAACTCTGCAGCTATGTAATTTGCTTTCAAAGTGGTTAAGGATACTGTGCACCCAATAGCTAAAGTCACACATAAAGGCCTCTGCCTTCTCTTCTGCTCCTTCAGATCTGGGGACTCAACCCAGCAATCAGCACTACTCTTTAACTTTAAGCAGAAAAATATTTTCTGCCACCATGAGTGGTCATCAGCAACTCAACAGCAGGAAAGTAGTCCTGCTCAGAAGTGATCTTTCTTCACAGAGCTGGCACAAAAGCTGGCTTGTGCGCTGAAGTGAAGCGTAAATGGCTATGGTCCAACCTGCATTCCTTTAAGCAACCAAACTCCTTGATAATTACTTCTTTCATTAATTTTTTTTTTGTAATTCTACTCATCTTCTTGTGCCAACTTATCCTCCAGATTTTATTCTGCACATTTAAATGTTAGACAAACTTAAGTATCTTAATAAATGACATCCTAGGTTCATTTTCTGGTCTTCTGTATTTCAAAAAACCACAGAGACAGAATCTGTGTGTCACTGTTTCTAATAAGATACCTAGGCTCAGAGAAGCATGGCAAATCACTGTCAGAAACATCCACCCCCGAGTTATTGTCTAGATGGCAGAGGCTGGGGATATCAGCAAAACAATGTTTCTGCTAGCCAGCCACACTGCTCTCCTTCTGCTTCTCAAACCGGCTCCAGGCACTTTCTCTTGTTCTTGTGATTCCCTTCCTGAATTACTTCAGCCAAGTAATTGTTTCATCATGTTGCACAGAAATATTTTCCCATCCTGTCACCATGACATTCATTTCTAAAACTAAAGCTCCTCTGCTCGCTTCTAGAAAATATATCACAAAACTTTTGTGGACCCAGCCCCCAGGTGAGCTAACGGAGGAGGGGGAGGCAGCAGAGAAGGCATTAGAGGGATTTTCGCTTTATTTGAAGGAGGCTGTGATTCCTATTACGGTAATTTCTAGACAACATCAGTGAGCTACTTACCACAGGCTTAATGAACTGCTGTTGCAATATATGAGCAAACCCAAGGTATTTATAGAAAACAAACAAGCCGTTGCGCTTGGTTTGTATGGGGATAGGGACCATAGCATCTTGTAGCCTCTATCGAAAATTCAGTTCTTTACTCTGATTGGCATGGTATAGAGAGGTGTCTGCATTCAAGCCCATCAAAAGCAGGTCTGCTGGCTGAGCCAGCAGTTCTATAGTGTGAGTTCTCTGAGGATTTATGCTGCAAATTGTATGAAATTATGAGACCTAATGAAAACCTCTGATTTAAATACCCTGAACTCTGAGAAAGTGCTTTGACAGCTATGTAATGTGTGATATGGGAATCCCAGAGGCAAAAGGAGATAGGACAGGGCAAGGAGAAAATTGGATGCAGATCAAATTCTTCCTTAGCTTTTAATCAGCTAGAAAATATTACTGGAATTTATTATTATTTATTAAATGAATTAATTTAATAGCAAATATATAAATTTGTGAAAATTTTAAAACAAATGAGGGTTAAATTTGGTGCTGCTCTGTGAAATTTTGGCAACAAGTCAGAAGGTTTGGAACTAAATTTTTCCCTATTGTAAATGTAAATCAATTACCTTCAGCAACTATTAACCCACTCACCCTCATTTGGAATTCCAGCCCTATTGTTTTTCACATCCAGGCAGATCTAACCACCAAGATTTCTAGGAGGGGAGGAAAGCCTTCTATTCAAAACAAAACTGAAATTCAAACCATTTAGCAGGTGGGAAAATTCTCAGGAAAGGCATTCTGGTTTCCAATAGAGTCTCCAATAGATCAACCTGAGCAGATCAGAACTGGGGCGATGAACTTGAGAGCTCAGCTTTACCAGGGCTCCCGCGGGCTGGTGTGTCTCCATCAAACCCCAGGGGCTGTGCTCCCCTTTCGGCATCATCTCCAAGAGAAACTCTCCTGAAATTTCACGTAGTTTTGCATCAGACTAACACCACACCGTAAATTTCACATGATCCTGATGTCAGTCCAAGGCTGCATCTAATCTTTTTAGGTGTTTACATACTCACCAGAGATTGTGCTGCTCATCTGCCCAGGCTGGGCAAAACAGCCTCAACTCACGTGAAAGAATCAGGAACCTCAGAAAACCTCAGAACATTATCCAAGCATAGAGATTCTACCAAGGTTTAGCTTTATGCTACAAAGATTAAACTCAGACTATGTTTTGGGTCACACCAAAAAGTAAATAGAACTCCATTCTTTTAATGATTTCCCTTGTCTGTTCAGTGAGTATTGCTCAAAAGAAAACTAATTTCCTCACATATTTCATGTACAGTTTTGGCCACATGGTTTTATTTTTACTTTATTGATTGATTTTTAAAAAGTATTCAGAATTTGAACTGCATTGTTTCCTTGGGAGTAGTTAACTATATTCCTAGCTTTGTTTGGATTTCCTGATTAATGTATTAGGACTTTTTCAACATATGTGTATAGGTGTAAATTTTTCTTCACACTTACTTAACTTCACAAGTTAGTGTATGAGGTTTGCCCTAAAATTCGAACTGTTAGAGTAGACTTAAACACAAAAAAGGCTAACATTCAACAGAGTAGTAATAAATTTTGTTTTGCAGCAGCAATTGGTAAGAAAAAGAGTTAGAACCAAATCTGTCATGACCCCCCCATCCACTGTATAATAATCTATATCCAGCACAAACTGCATCCAGAACCTTGCCGTTCCAGTTTGGTGGTGCTTTAGACTCACTGTATGAATGACAGGAAAATGCAAGACAATGCTTGTTGTATCTTAAGTGTTATCACTAGAAATAACAAAAGAAGATGTGTAATTTGGCCTCATATACATTTTTCTCTTTATTAAAGCAGATACTGAGTTGCATTGACTTTTATTCTGGTCACAGCTAATGAAACATTGCTTGAAAGCTACCTAGTATGAGAGTAACTTCGTATTTTCATACACATCCACATCAATCACAGTTGTTCTAGCAATGAAATTGTAAAGGTAAACATTGTGCACAAAGCTTTGTTCAGGTTGTAATTTCGGTATCTGAAGGCTATTGAAGAATTTAAATGAGGAAAAAAATCATACTGTTATCAAATGTGGTCAAGTCTCCCGCCCAATAATCCTTTGGTGCATGTGTGCAATTTGCATGATTTTACTTGATAGAGGAGAAACAATTAGTATAGAAACAAGTGTAAATTTTCCTGCATCTTCCAAGAGTCAGTAACGGAAGGCAGTGGGAAAAGTGTGAAAGCAACACCACACAATGTCAGAGCTGCATGGGGCTGTACAAGCTTTGAGCAGATAATCAGCGAGTAATAATTTCTATTAATAGGTAGAAGAACTGCTAACAAAATTATCATTGTATTTTTAACTATTTTGTTTTAAAATAAGATGTATGATTCCTTCTGCAGAACTAATCACAACTGAATTCAAACACCTAACAAATGATAAAACAGTGCTAGATGCCTTGGAAAGGCGATGTCAGTACCAGGGATTTCATCTGACAAACTTACTTCTACATAGCAAGAAACTCTGTTATATTACTCCTGAGAAATGAGAAAGACGTGTATGAATCAGTCACTGTAATCAATAATTTGAAAGGGGGGGAAAAAAACCCAAACAAAATGCTGTTTATAAACTTAGATAAAATTCAGAACAGACTACTGGAGTAAGTGCCTTAACTTCTCTGCATGGTTTGCCTGCATTTAAACTGCAAAGTCTTACCACGAGCTGTACTGAGTCGCTTTAGAAAAGCTCAAGCGATCCTGTCAGAAGACAACTGAGATGAACCAAGTGCTGCTTTCAGTCAACAGAATCTTATTTGTAATGAGAAACTGTATCAATATTTGCAACTGAGCCACTGTTTGGACAGGGATTTTCCAATTCCCTTGCTGTGATTAGAAAAGGTATTTGAAATCTTTTGTCTACGTTAGTGCTTGGAGTTTTCACAGATTCATTTCCAAACTATTTTTTCCAGACTATTATTTTCTAGGAAATGTTTTAATTATAGGGGCTTTTTCATATGCTTGTTTATAAAGCAGGGTATTTCATGGCCTCTATGTATTTAATAGCACTACAAAGCTCCTAAAATGTAAGTTACATGGGTAATACAAGATTAAGAATGAAGGATTCAGGAATTCTTTTTCTGACTCCTTCACGGATTCCTTCTGAGACTAGCGTTAAATTGGTGCGTTCATGTCCTCAATTTTCCTGTCTGTAATTGCATCTTTCTGACAAAACCTCATTGCTGCACATTTCCTCCTGAATGAGAAATCTGTAATCCTCATTAAGAGATACACTGGAATACAGCAGTAATTTAAACATCACTCTTTAAATTGCAGCAGCACCACCCTGGCTCTCCTGAACTGTGGCAGGCAAAGTTTAAGGACAGGGATTAGCTCATTCATGCCTGATAGAGCTCTATCTCCAAAACTGGACTATTATTTAAACAAATATAAATACCTTTAGTGCATCTTATCTTTCAATCTACCCTGCCTGCCAGCCCCCACAAACTGAACTTTTGTTGGAGGCTTTGTCATTTAGAAAGAAAGAAATGTATCTGAGGACACCTTCAGTCCTCCAGCAATTGCACCCTCAGCAGCACTCAGTTCTGACTGGGAACGCTGCTTCCAAGTTTAGGTAACATTACATGGCCTACAGCACAACAAGAAAATAGAATCTAACGATGTGGATAAGTTTCGTAACTAGAAGAATAGTAGAATAAACAGCCACAGGAGGCTGGAGTAATCATCGTCACGAGGGACAGTCAAGACAAGATCTAACGTCTATCTTGCCTGCAAGAACTTGAGTCATGCTGGTGTGGGAGCTAGCTCACCCAAGAAAATCTATTCTTAGGGTCTCATAAAAACAACTTAACTGCTCTGTACAAATTAAAAAGCAAATGGGAGAAATCTGTATCAGGACAAACACTCCACTGCTTACTCCTGCACAGCTGCTGGCAGGAGCTATGGAGGCACTGCGGGAGCAGGGAGAGTGTGACAAAGAGATTCAGCTGCAGGAGGCTACGATCACAAGTGTCAAGAAAAGTAAACAGTTCTTCAGGAGAAAACATGCTTTGCTTAAAGAAAAGCTAGAAATAAGCAACAAATTGAAGATCTGTCCTTCTGCAATCTGTTTGTATTGGAATGTGCAGCAGCGAATCCAAGTCCACTATCTTTATACTGAAACCCCCCGTCTGTGTTCAGCTGTCAAACAGAGCATAGATGATTAAGAAGTTTCTTTTCAGGGGCACTGGGAATCTGGATCTAAACACTTAATGTTTAAATTTGGCCTAACACAAAAATGGAAAATGCTGAGTAAGCCCCGATCATTTGCCCAGCTCCCTCCACGTAACCAGCTTGAGACTGTTAACTTCTTACAGACCCCGACCCAGCCGCATACGAGCAGGGCAAGCAATAGCCTGGGAGCTGTGGCAAGGCTGGCTTGTTCCATTTCAGGCACAGACCGAGTTCTCTTTGAAATAAAGTTATGGCCTGCTACAAACTTCCATCTCCTCTGCCAACACCCCCCCCATCTGTCGCTTACCGCCAGCAAACACGCATGCACACAGAAACAAACACCTCTCATCACAGAAACTCTATCTACAGTTTTTAGAAAATGACTCAAGAAAAAAGATAAGGGAGTTGTTCACGTGCCTCTCACCTGGCCGGGTTTCATGAGAGCTCCTGAGCAATGCCTGAAATTACCGACATCCAACAGAAATGCTACTTTCTCATGTTTATTCCTGTAACTACAAACATCATAAATGCTGATTCATAACTTAGAGAATAGAAACTCTGTAAAGAAAAAAAAAAAAAAACAACACAAAACAAACACAAACCAAAACTCATTTCAAGCTTCCTCCCTTGCTTTTTCTTCCTCCCTCCCACTTCAAACTTGGTGTTGCTTTGCCAAAGATTGGTCATGGTTTGGATAGCACATCTCGCTCTACACGTTCAGAACAGCAAGAAGTGCAAAAAAAAACCCAACACAAACACCTCCTCCCCAAACAACACCCAAGCGGCAGCTAAAGCAAGTGATTAGAGGAAATAAAATGAGGCAACAAGAACCGGCTAAAGCTTCCAGCTCTGCTCTTTGCTGGGCTTCTCTTGGGGTTTTTGTTTTTTCTTTTCTCTGAATCACAGAGAAAGCCAAAAGAGAAACAAAAATCCTGATCCCTGATCACAGCATTGAGCCAGATTCAGCTAGAATTTCAACCCTGCGTTTCATCTAATGTGCCTTCAAAATAAAACAAGCTACATTTTTTTAACCTAGTCATAAAGTTTATTAAAATTGTTCATTAATGCTTCAAATGTAGCAAGAATGCATAGATCCCAAAATATACATATGTATTTTCTTATAGAAATAGATTATTCTTTATAATAAAAAAAACTGTAGGAACATCTTTAACAGATTACTCAATTCATGACTGACAGTTACACGAGATTGCATCATGTACACAGCATTCCCAGCCATGCTTAAAGGATTGCATCACTTTGCCCTTGCTCTCCTCTCGCTCTTTTAAATAACCCCAGCGCCCAGCAGCCTGCAGAGCCCGCCCGGGGCGGGGGCCCCCCGCACC
>NW_010318684.1:0-8885 GCF_000700745.2 Antrostomus carolinensis | reverse complement strand
AGGGCAGTGATTGGCTGGAGGGGCGTGGATAAGGGCAGAGGTCGAAGTGGTCACAGAAACTCTCTCAGACCCCTTTAGGAGTTTCCGAAAGCCGGTTCTTCTGTCCTGCCGCGCTGGACACACACACGGAGATCGCTCCCCACGGTGCGTGTGTCTCTGCTTCAGCACACATCACACTGACCTCACACATGCATATTCATGAACCTTCCGAGAAATCATCTACATACCCAGAACAGGTCCTGTAACTATTCAGTGTATATAAGTGTTCTTCACACTCATAGAATCATAGAATCATAGAATGGTTTGGATTGGAAGGGACCTTAAAGCTCATCCAGTTCCAACCCCCCTGCCATCAGCAGGGACACCTTCCACTAGACCAGGTTGCTCAAAGCCTCATCCAACCTGGCCGAGAACACTTCCAGGGAGGGGGCATCCACAACTTCAGCTACTCATACAGTAAATGAGTGGGTGGTCTTTAGCAGTGTCCACTGATCGATTCCTTCTTCGACCTCACACAGCGGCATCTCTTTCTCACGCGCTTGTGACAATATTCCTTGACGAACGTTTAGTCATTGACCTTCATCTCTGTGTTCTTCCCCGGGCTCAGACACTTTTATGCGAGAACACCTGCAAAGGTATAAGATGATCGGGTTCCCAGCAGCTGAGAAGGACAGATGTGAGTTTACACAACTTGAGTGATTTAAGCAAACAACTCGGTGACAAATATTCACCCCAAAGTTGTTTGCAGTCTGCGAGGACGGATGTAATTTCACTCCAAGGCTGTTACAACACCTGGGGGATGGTTCGAAGTTTTATGACTCAGTAAACAACTAAAGAATCTATGAATCCTTTGGGTTCTCAGGGTTTCCTCTTTCATTGCCCCCTTTTAACTTGTAAATCCTACAACTACAACCTATTCCAACAACCACAGGTTTGAAAGACTAAACCCACTAGAATGCATATACCTCATGTTAAGAGAACAAAGAAAAACAAACTCTTTAGCCAAGATAAGCTAGGTAGCCATGAAGTTAGTTTGTTCCACAAATCTTCAAATCACAGAATGGTGGGGGTTGGAAGGGACCTCAGGAGATCATCCAGTCCAACCCCCCTGCCAAAGCAGGTTACCTACACCAGGTTGCACAGGAAAGTGTCCAGGTGGGTTCTGAACACCTCCATGAGGTGTCATCTTTGGCTACCTCATGCAGAATTTTGGTCTGTTCCCAAATTTCCCTTAGGTCCGTTGAGATTCTGCCCCTTTGCTCTACGCAGACACAACAGCTAGTATTTATAGTTGTGCACACGCCTCCTTGTGAGGCTAATGATAAATCAAGGGCCATTCTGGTTTGGGTCACTGCCTTTGACAAGCTCAACACTTCAATCTGCAGTGCCTGGGTAGCATCTACAATTCTATTCTCAGTATTTTCTGCTACTGCCAAGATGTTTACAAGGGTCTTTTCTAATCCACTAACTCCTAAGCAGGGAAAGAACCACCTCACAAAACTATGAAACCCCGTAGGTCTTTCTGCTACAGCATCAGACACCCTCCTTCTTTTTAAAGCTCATAACCATGAAGGATGCTCATTAATCTTTTCTACTACGGTTAGATTTGGCACGGCCCCCAGAGCACACACCCCCTTTCTGATTCTCCAGAAGCACCTTTCGTGCTGTATTTCCACACACCCACCAGCAGCCCGTCCCGTCGGGCGCTGGCCACTGAAAGGGGTAAGCTGGATCAACGCTTTGATGACAACTGACATCCTTTCCCATTTTTTCCCCAGGAAATTTACAGTCCAGTTTCCCTCTGCCCTTTGGTGGGGAGCGTCTTTGCACACAAGTGCAATAGCTCGGGGTATTTTCAGAGCTATCGCTGCCCAAAATCTAGAGGCTTCTCCTCTGTTATGTCATCAAAGGTGGTGTTTGCCCATAACCTGGTCCATGATGGACTGGCTGGGATTTGTATCCCGATTAAAGATAATCCCCTATTAGAGTCTTTAGGCATCTGGGTGCAGATCCAACAACCACTTGTGTTCAGAATTCTGGTCATGTTTTGAACTACAAGATAAACGCAAATTCTGGTCCCAGCCTCACTCCAGTTAACTTGACTCACGAATAGGATTAATACTGGTAAAGCCAAACTGGTCACGTTGTTCACTTGAGCTGTGTGATTGCTGCTCAACTGGCCAAGGGGCAGGAGCTCTCTTTAATTCTTGAATAGTGAATCCACCTGGTGTGCTTCTCAAGTGTGATTGCTGCGAAGGTTGTGAGCAGTACCTGAAACGGTCCACTCCACTTCTCCTCCAGAGGGTCACCTGTAACATTTCCAACATAAACCCAATCTCCAGAGTTAAAGGGGTACACTGGGGAGTCCAGTCCCCGTGATCGATTGGACATTACCAACTTATTTCCTGTCATTGTTTTCCCAAGGCAATCAAATATTGTTGGGTTCTGACTTCACCTACTTGATTCATGTCTTGTCCCTGATACCTTGCCTGGAAAGGTCTCCCATAGAGCAGTTCAGATGGACTTCATTTTTCTTGGGTCCTTGGCTTTGCTCAAATTCTCAAGAGTGCTACTGGGAGAGCTTGATCCCACCTTAGACTGGTTTCCTGACAAATCTTGCCCAGTTGGGTTTTTAGTATAGGATTCATTTTTTTCTACCTGGCCACTAGCCTGTGGCTCACAAGGTACATGTCATTTCCAATGGATTTCCAGAAATTTGCTCACTTGTTGGACAACCTGAGCTATGAAGTGTGACCCTCTATCCGAAGATATCACTTCAGGCACTCCAGACCTTGGGATGATCACATTCAGCAGTATTTTAGTGACCACCTGTACCTTACTGGTTCTGCAAGGAAATGCTTCTGGCCATCCAGAAAAGGTGTCAGTTGGGACCAACAGATCTCAGCACCCACCTCCCCTCCTCCCTTTCTAGGAAGTTCTGAAAAATCTATTTACCGTATCTGGCCCAGAGCATTTCCCTTTTCAATTGCTCCAAATCTCACCCAATTTTCTACTTGAGGATTATTCTTGAAGCACACTTCACATCTTTCCGTTTTCACGGTCTGAAACACATTTCTTGCTCCTATCTGTTTAGAGTGAACTATAAAGGCCGTCCCTTCCCCAAGGAGTTTTTTTTCATGTTCTGTTTTTACCAATTTCCACAGCATTTCGAAAGGAACTACCACTGTTCCTTCCTCCAATTCAGCCCACCCCGAGGGTGCAATTTTGGCCCCTAGATCTTTGATTAGCTTTTGATTTTTTTCATCGTAATCTGCTGATTCTGGTAGTGGCAAAGATTTTTCAGGGATCAAACTTAATACCTCACCTTGTTCCACTGCCTGTTTTGCTTCATAAACAGACACTTTGTTTCCCACTTCCCTGTCAGTGTTACCTTTTTGATGTCCTTTGCAATGCATCAAAGCAACCTGGTCTAGTGGAAGGTGTCCCTGCTGATGGCAGGGGGGTTGGAACTGGATGAGCTTTAAGGTCCCTTCCAACCCAAACCAGTCTATGGTTCTATGATCATCACCTGAGGCCTTAGGTGCTACCACAGTACAGTTGCTGAGTAAGAACGAACTTGAAATGTGTATTAATAACAATGTCACAACATTTGCAAATGGCACCTGATTCTGGTAGTTAATGGTGAGAGGTGTCTTTGAAAAGAGAACAAGGTGAACAGAAAATAGGTTCTTGATACAGTTTACAGGTGCAGAAGGCCCACTGGAGGGAGATTTTTGATTCCTCCCGTGTTTCTGCTCCAAATAAACTACCAGTTGGGAAGAAAGATCTCTGTGTTGCTGTGGGTTGCTACAGAGTGTTGCTGATTGTGCATCATAAAGTGGAACGAGGCATCTTAGGGAGAGTTGGAGATAGGCAGGAATGTAATGCTCTTAGATCATAGAATCACAGAATGGTTTGGGGTGGAAGGGACCTTAAAGATCATCCAGTTCCAACCCCCCTGCCATCAGCAGGGACACCTTCCACTAGATCAGGTTGCTCAAAGCCTCATCCAGCCTGGCCTTGAACACTTCCAGGGAGGGGGCATCCACAACTTCTCTGGGCAACCTGGGCCAGTGTCTCACCACCCTTATAGTGAAGAATTTCTTCCTCATATCTAATTTAAACCTTCCCTCTTCCAGTTTAGAGCCCTTTCCCCTTGTTCTATTCCTACCTGCCCTTATGAAAAGTCCCTCCCCGGTTTTCTTGTAGGCCCCTTCAGGTACTGGAATACTTGAATGATCAATAAGGATTCAAAGAATATACTATAATTGCAACTACTTAAATATAGAGAAGCACTTCAGGGGTATGACTTGTGGATTTTGATCTCTCCACTGCACCATGGCTAATCGATTGCTTCCTTCTTCCTTTCAAAGGCAAACAGCATGGGCAGCATGAAAATGATTTAACTCTTAGGACCACTCCAAGATTCAGCGTGCAGAACCCATTGCAGGAAGGCTCATACAGTTGGTAAAAATGCATTGAGAGGAACTTAGGGGAAGGATCATTTCTTTCTCAACATTTCAAAAACTGACATGATGTTCCAATGATGTAAGTTAAAAAAAATATGTATTTTTGTTGTTGATGTATTCAAAAAAGCTGGAGAAGGAAATGGGGACAGAAATGAAAAACCATTCCGGGAGTTAATGGTACAGACTGTCACCATGTGATCTAAACATTATAACTGCAGATCTTCTATTCAGAACAAGTGAGTCAGAAGTAGCACAGTCACTCCCTGGGAGAGGGGAGGGAGTCTCTTTCCCCTTAAAGGCTAAAGCAAGAAGTTCTCACCATGTCTCCAGCTAAGAGCCAGCTAGCAGATGGCAGCAATTCTGTCAGATAAAGCAAGGCAAAAGGATCTAGTACAGCAACTTCCTCGCCGTCTCTTGCTCTGAGCTCCCTTCTTCAGCTCCCTTCTTCTGGTGATGGGAAGGCCAGTTATAAAACTATCATCTAACTTGTGCACTTACAGAACAGAACACAGTAACTAACAAAAAAAAAAAGCCTTTTGTTCAGAACAGATTAGTGTGTCTTTACAAGAAAGTCACGATTTCAACTTACAAAGTCAGCATTATCATTAACAATGCACCTTTCCTGAAGAGGAAATCTTTGTCTTTTATCAAATGTCAACTGCAAGGGCACATAAACAAACCAAAATAAAATAAAATAAAAAATCAAACAACCAAGCCACACCAAAACCCACCCATATCCAAACCCAAAAGCTCTATTTAGATTATATATATATATATATATGTAAAAAACATATCTTCATAGATGACAACTGTATCAATTCATACTTCAGGTCCTTCTCCTCCAGGAACCAGCTATAAAAGAATAAGACAATTCTGTGTTAGTGATCCAAGTTCTACAAACCCATATATGACAATTCTTGCTTTACAACATTTTAGCAGATGGAAACTTCATGGTAGACCACAAGAGTGGTTTTTAGATTCAATATTATCTTCCTCTCCCAACAAAACTAAGTCAGTTACTGTCAGAGAAGCACACGCCAAAAAGAAACTCCAAAATATTAAGTGTTAAACAAAATTCAAAGGAGATAGGTAACACACATTTTGGGTTTTGTCTTTGTTATGCTCTTCAGGGAGATGATTCTGCCTAGAAACACAACAGCTCATTTTTAAAAGGACAAAGAATATGCTTCTTTTCATGAAGAATTTTTACATTTACTGATTCTCCCCCAGAGCGCCCCTATACTGCAAAGTTTGTTTCCTCTTTCCAACTTCTATCGCTAAGCAGAGGCCAAAACCTAATAAAGAGCCTGAACTCTTCTAAAGGCAGCAAGAAATAATTCAGCGTAGCGTTTTCCTGTGGAGACAGGAAAGAACTGAACGACAGTAAAAGAAATACAAAAGGAAAAACATGAATAAGGGGAAAAAAGAAGAGGATAATAATTCCTTTTACTGATATATTCTTAACAGTTTTACTGATATCTTCTTAATAGTTAGCTTAGCTCTGCTAAAGACAAAGAGCTTCTCTCCCTTTGGGATTGAATTCCCAAAAAGTCTAAAGTATAGTCTTCCTGACGTAGGAAGATGTGTCCCCCAAAGAGACATGGGATCTAACACAGAAATATATCCGTGTCTTGCTGAAAATTTGCACTCTAGGAATGACAGGCTTCTGCTTCAAGGGCAGTACAGCACCGGCTGAACTGGGTGGGAGTCATTTTACCCCACCCAAGAGTCAGAAGATGCAGTGTCCTTTAATGATGCAGAACAATAACTAAGGCAGAAAAAGGCTTTGAGATTAAGTCAAGATGGCACTTGCTCAGACACACAGTGAGGAGGTGCGAGATAGGTAAGAGAGCAGAACAGAGATTATTCCTCATTCACACAGAGCCAACTTCAGACCCAAGTCAGTCTTCCTCTTCTCCTCCCACAAAATTAGGAATGCCCTTATGTAGGAAGTCCAGATTTTGCAGGCATCTATGCTACAAGCAAAAAAAACTATTGAGGGTCTGCTTTTGTGGTATTTAGGAAGTTGCAGAATTCAATTTAGGGATGCATCATCACAATATTTAATTACTGTTTCAGTACTGATCTACACACATTAGCACAAGATAAACTGAAAATCCTAGTGCTTCTGATTTGGTTTAATCCAACAGAGCTCCAGATTTTTATTTTTCTTTTTCAGAGCACCTAAAGGTACAACTCTCCAGGCACCACATGGTATCATAACTGACAAATGACCTGACAAGGCTGTAAGCATCCAGACTGCTGCAAACACATTTATACGTGCAGTAATGGATGAAATGTTGTGGTGGTTTGGGTGGATTCACCCCTTTGGCATGCAGCTTGCAGCCAAACAGCCTGATCTCTCACTCTCCCCCACCCTTTCCCAGGGAGTAGGGGAGAGAACTGGAAGGAAAAGGGCAAGGAAACTCACAGGTTGAGATAAAAACTATTTACTAATTAAAATAAAATTATAATTATATCAACAGTGATAACAGAATATGCAAATGAATGATGCACAGTGCAGTTGCTCACCACCCACTGACCAATGCCCAGCCTGTGATCCTGGAGCTGAGACAGTCCCAAAACCCAGACCCCAGAAGAGTAAGAGCCCAAGTGATCCTTGAGAGAATGGCCCTGTCTTCCGGTCAGCCCCGGATAATACACTGACCATGAGGTGACATGATCTGGAATATCTCACTGGCACATCCCAATGCCAGTTTGGGGTTTGCTATTCACTGCACTTCTCCCTCCCAGTCCTGATGCAGCTGTGAACAGCCAAACACGGTGGCCTTGGGCTCCAGCAGCAACTAATGACATCAGTGCTTTATCAACATTCTTCTCATAACAAGTCTGAACTGAAACCAAAACACAGCTACTCTAACTGCTAAGAAGAAAATTAACCCTATCCTAGCAAAACCAGGACAAATGTAGATGCATTCCACCTACACACTTAGGCAGGCAAACACTCAACGAGTTAAAAAGCCACCATGTTAGCCAGCCTACAGAGCAGGTAACAAGGGCTGCGATCCCCACACACACCTGGAGACCAGAAAAGCATTAACCAAAACAAAACTAGGGCCATGCTCTTCCCATGATTCTTTTTAAACTGTAACATGTACCAAGCAAAGGCAATGAGATCACTTTTCCAGCATCATTCATACACACATATATGCTCAAGAAGCTACCTGAAAGTAGGTTATGTGATGGAACTGTCTGGAAAGCTCAGCTTGAAGCAGTTTAATTCAATTACTGATTGATTTATAGGTACAGAGAATAAATGCACACAGCCTTTTAACAGCAATGACTCACCATTGTTATGTTATTGCCATTTAGCAAAATCTGGTCTAGCTTGGTGATTCTTCTGCCCTCGGGTGCAATCTCACTGGAACAGCATTAGAAGAAGTAAGAACACACAACCACAGACAACAATTACAGTTTTGATCACAGAACTGACAGAAATCTCCGCATTAAGATGACATTTGTTGGGATTAACAAATAATGTAGCCACACTGCAGTGTAATCTTGATAAATTGACCACCTGGGTAAAGAAAGCTGTCTGGCAACTGAGAGGATCCACTCTACTTTGATAAAAGATACAGATTTTCCCTCTAAATCTGTTAATTTATTGAATACCACTAATAGGGAAACTAGGTTTCAAATAGCAACAAGGCACAACAAAGTAATAAACCCACATCCTTCAGTCTGCTAGCTTTTAAAACCTTTGCCTGGACCTCGAGGACATGTAAAAGCCAACAAGCAAACTACTGGAAATTTCAACACACAACCCATGCAAAATTAAAGCTACAAATTAGAAACCTAATTACAAGTGTGGATCATGCAACTGCTACTCTGTGACATGGATGTCTGGATTAGATCAACCTCTAGAGTTGAAGGCCAAAGTATAAACTATGCAGCTGGAAAATGTTAAAAAAACCAACAAAAACCAAACCCACTTTGCTAACAGATCTTACAGAATGTTTTTCTTTAGGAAACCAAACACTAAATAGCAACAAGAGGCAGAAATAATACTTACAATTCCGTAACATCTTCTAATACCATATCTGAAAAGAGAATTTCAAGGAAAATAAGGCCCAGAATGTTAAAAATCAAAATATTTAAAGTTATTTACATTTTATACCGAGCTGTGATTTTATCTATAAAATAAAAACACCAGAATAATACAATTAATCGATACAAAAAGGTTCTACCCAGTGAACTCAAACCTCTCACAAGCAATAGATGCACTGAGCCGGAGTGGAGGGCGTTAAACGTTCCCACCAAAGGATACTGACGAAGTCATCAAACCCTAGAAGGGTTCCAACGATTTCTTTGTCACTTTTCATCACGATGTGAATGCGGGAGCCTATGCATTTGTCCACAAGCTCTGTCAGTACAAACAAAAATGAGCCACCGGCC
>NW_010318683.1:0-12948 GCF_000700745.2 Antrostomus carolinensis | reverse complement strand
ACATTCCCCACCAGCCCTTCCTTGTTGGTGACAAAGAAGCTCCTTTTTTCTAATTTTATAGTGAATTACTAGTAATTATATTTTCCAAAGCTGCTGTTACTACTCTTTTAGATCTCTGTAGTTTTTCCAACATTTCGTGGTCACTGCAGCCAAGACTGCCCAAGAGCTTCACATTCCCCACCAGCCCTTCCTTGTTGGTGACAAAGAAGCTCCTTTTTTCTAATTTTATAGTGAATTACTAGTAATTATATTTTCCAAAGCTGCTGTTACTACTCTTTTAGATCTCTGTAGTTTGGTTGGGGTGTTTTTGTTTTTGTTTTTGTTTTTTTTCCCTCACAATATATAGGTAAATTAAAACCTGCTTCCACCTTTACTAGAGTCACAATGTCTTCCTTCCTCATCTCTAAAGTGTCTATTGTTGCACTTCCAGGAAGTAAATAACTATGTGCTTAAATAACATTCAAAGACAATATAATAATATCTGCAGAATAGAAAATGATAGCTTGAGCCAAACTGCATATTAATAATGCCTTATGCAAAATAGTGGGTATTTAACTTAAAATCTGCAAAAGTTTTATACCATATTTCATTCCCCTAAGCAGCAGGTATTGATGAAGTCCTATTATAACCTATTGGGTTTGGATCAAAGGCAATGAGAAAGAAGAACCAAAATTTACTGAACAAGTCTTTCTAGAAGTCATCAGTTCTGAATATATTCTCACTACTGGGGAAAATGAAAGAATAAGTCAGAAGATCAGAGGAATGGAAAACCTCTCCTATGAAGAAAGACTGAGAGAGTTGGGGTTGTTCAGCCTGGAGAAGAAGGCTCTGAGAAGACTTTATTGTGGCATTTCAATAATTAAAGAGGGCCTATAGTAAAGATTGGGACAAATATTTTTGCAGGGTCTGTAGCGATAAGACAAGGGGAAATGGTAGCTGAAGCACTGGAACAAGTTGCCCAGGGTGATGGTAGAAGTCTTATCCCTGGAAAGGTCAGGCTGAATGGGGCTCTGAGTTGAAGATGTCCCTGCTCAGTGCAGGGAGGTTGGACTAGAGGACCTTCAAACATCCTTCCGACCCAGACGATTCTATGATTCTGTTCTTCTGAGATGAAGAAAAAAGTCTCTTCAATACATCAATTTTCACAAATTAGTTATAACAATTCGTTACAAGTATTTCCTGTAAAATAAAACTTTAGACACACATAGGTATCCAAAGCTGATCAAATTTGTAATTTTTATTCTTGTATCTTAGGAAATTCTGTAAAATCACAACTTTATCCAGCAGTTCAGAAACAGGATAATTAATAGTTTTATGGGAATCTAATAAGAAGAAAGTGAAGCTTTTAATCATTAATGAAACAAACACAGCCAGGAAATGCCATGTTGCTAAAAGTTCCATAGTCTAGGCTAGTTAAGACAACATATAGTTGTATTGTAAACTGAAGTTTATAGTATTTTATTTATAGTCAATCATCAGCTGGTTTTGGCAGCATAAGTAGCCAATTCAGCTGGCTTCACTGCAAACCATGTAGAAAAAGGTAATGACACTAGATTAAGGAGCAGTGCAAATCATGCCATGCATAGGAGTCAGGAAAGAGGCCTTTTGCCCTAACCTCTACCCAGATTTGTCACAAGTTTGATCTCAGCTGTAATGGAAAGGATTCCCAAAGCTTTTGATGGACATCCTTTCTTTCCAAAAGAATCGATATAAAAGCATATCACCTGTATCATATAGCTCTGGAGATTTGCATTTCAATTATATTTTGACCTGAATCTGATTTATCCAAGACAAAAAAACCCCCAAAAAACCCCAAAAACCCCATAACTAAACAAAAAAACAAAAAAGAAAAAAACACAAACTAGCATAAGAGATCTGTTTTATGGCAAAGATTATAATCTTGAGATCCTTCAAGGTGGTTCTTAGAATCATAGAATGGTTAGGATTGGAAGGGACCTTAAAGATCATTTAGTTCCAACCCCCCTGCCATCAGCAGGGACACCTTCCACTAGACCAGGTTGCTCAAAGCCTCATCCAACCTGGCCTAAAACACTTCCAGGGAGGGGGCATCTACAACTTCCTTGGGCAACCTGTTCCAGTGTCTGACCACCCTCACAGTGAAGAACTTCTTCCTAATATCTAATCTAAACCTCCCCTCTTTCAGTTTAAAGCCATTTTCCCTAGTTTTGTCATTAACTGCCCTTATGAAAAGTCCTTCCCCAGCTTTCTTGTAGGCCCCCTACTTTCCCCCTTCTTCCCCCTTCTTCTTTCCCCCTACTTTCCCCTTTCTTCCCTGGCACAACCAGACTAGATTATTGTCTTTCTGCATGGTGTATTTGAAGACATGAATTATTGAAATACCAGACAGAGACATGACATAAGAGTTATTTAGGAACAATATTGTAGTAGGTCAGATTAATGTCATAGCTGTTATACCCTTACAAACATCAGTCTTTTTTATGTCCTTACTGTTATTTGGTTTCCCTGTCATTTTTCCACATATTTGATGGTTGTGATGGTGTTTTTTAAGATAGAATTAATTAGTAAAGTTCTTTTCTATGGACTGTGTTGTGACTCTGGACCTTCCCCGAGATCTGACTGCTCAGGACCCTGAGCACTGCCTGGACTTTTGGAAACTTCAGGCACCTTAATACAATCCTTCATCTACTACTCCAGTTTGCATCCTGGGTTAATGCTGCCTTTTTCAGTTTTAGCTTAAATATTTCCCCCAAGAGTCCATTAGCCAAACAAAACAGAAACGATTATGAGGAAATGGGTGATATATGCACATATGTAGTCTATAGATATAATTTTAAACCATTACCCTCTCTCTTATACCTAAAGGACGGAAATTTTGAACCAACATGGAATCATAGCAATTCTTGCAGTTTACTCCATTTCCTTCCCAGCCCAAGGAATAAGATTCCCTCTTTTTTATAAAGCTTCTGCAAATATTTATCCTTTTCACTTGATAAAAATGGATTAAGAAAACCCCAGTCTGTCTCCTGCCTTGTTTTTAAGTTTTCTGCCTCCTCTTCCAGGTGACTTCCTAAGAGCTCAAACCTCCAAAATGCTGCCAGGCAAATTTGCAGTGACATATTTTCTGACAAAACAATTTTCTTTCTTAGACATCTAATTTTAGAGTGAATGCATTTCTTTTGTTTGATCTTTACAATTATCCTTTGGGAGTTTTACTCAAATTAGAGATTAAAAATCCTACTCTTTAGGTAAAGTTTGCCATCAAACAAAGACAAATAAAGAAATAATTTCCTTAGTTTTATTAATTTTCTCATTCTTCAGAAGATTTTTTTTATTTTTAATCTAAGGTAGTCATCAAAGGTCTGGTTACAGAAACTAGAAACAGAAATAGACATTTCACAGAGGTTACCCCAGCTGTACAAAATTGGCATGAATGATGTACTGAAGGTGCTGTTCTCTCCACTGACTAGAGACAAAGACAACACAGTGCCATAAAACCTAATCTGGATATATGAAAGGTTCCATTTAGATTTATTTTTCATATTGGGAAAAATAGCAGCAACAGTAATGTTTTGACTTTTTAAATGTTACGTTTTGCAATTTTTAAAGTATAAATGCCATGCTTTTCTGATGATGTTTTAAACACCCTGCATTTATAAAAATTGTTGATCTTCCTGTTCCAAGAAGGAAGCATTTTTCAAAGTCTCATAAATGCTCAAAGAATGGGAAAACATTGTCAGCAAGTACAGTGTAGTTGATGCCTGAGGGTTTTAGGAGGACTCCTGGATGGGTACACTGGAATTTGTCCATTGCTCATCTTCACCCTTATCCATCCATATCCCTCTCTCCCAGTTGATATGTTTAATGGTCACTGACATGTGAGACCTACACACAGATAGTACATTTTGCTAAAACTATGAATAAATACATGATTGCAATACAACACCACTGCAATACAGGGTATCTTCTATTTACAATTAAAGAAAGAATTTTAGTGAAATGAATAGAAAGTAACAAGTAAATTTTTAGATTAATCTATTACCTGTTAACCATTTTGCTACAGTATTTTTCCTTTTAATCAAGATAGATAAATATTTAGACTTTATTTAATGGATATCTGTACTGGTGGTCCCAGTGGACTGTTAGCTGTAAGACAGTACAAATCACTGATGTTCCTTAATTGGAACAGTATTAGCAAATATTGAATTTAATTGGGAAACATTTGCCTGATGCCAAAGGGTCAACTAGTGTTTGCCTAGGTGTTTGAGTCAGGGTTCTGGCATTGCACTACAGAAAGAAAACTTTTTAAAGGAGTGAAGCAAGGCAAAAAAAAAAAAAAAAAAAAAAGGTAGTTGAAAAAAATTTTTATTCTTGGTTAAAACTATTTTCTTCAGGCTTTTTATTTGGTATGTTTTTTGGAAGTGGGACTGAAATGTAATGTTGTATGTAAGTGACAGGCTGCATATGTGTTAAATACTGTTCTTCAGAACAGTCATAAAAAGCAAGTAAGGACCACTTTTCTTACACTACTGCCATATATATACTTTCGTATATATAGGTAAAATGAAATTTTATAGCTATAGCTTCACAGGTAAAATGAAATTTCAGGCCCTGACATTAATAGAATATAGCCAATTAGTAAATAAGGCAAATATTGTCTACCAAATGTGTCTATAGTAACATATTCAAGTGAAAGAGAGTCAAGAAATGGCATGCCACTGTCTTCATAAGAAAACTATGATTGTATATAAACGCATCAGGGAGTGAAATAGGATTTGAAAATCTATATATTTATTCAAACAAAAACCCCAACATATTGGTGCTTGTTTTACTTTGAAATTTCTTTGTTATTTCTAATTTTCTGTTCTGAAAATGAAACAAAGATGACTTGTTAGTTTCTCTAAAGCTTTCAAGATACAGGCAGTATGTAACCACAGCATAGCAAAGCTACTGTCCCCATTTTAGAAAACTTATATACTAGTGAGAATTATCTAAACAACTCCAAAGTGTAGCAGACAGGAAATTGTGTATTACTTTGCATGTAAGGGCAGATTAATTACTGTTCTGAACAATGCTAAATTAAGAAAGGTAGGTTCTGGAAAAAAAAAAAAAGTTATGATTTATTATGTAAACATATGTTCCTTTGCACAGTTTTGTAAATTATTATAAGCCTTGTTATCTATTCAGGATTTCTATTATTAGCTGAGGAGAACGGCAAAGAGACAAAATTAGAAATCATGAACGAAATAAACAGTTCCACTGTGAGCTAAAATTTCTGGGGTTATAATTTTGTTTTGTTTTGTTCTATTTGTGCTGTGGTTTTGGTTTGTTTCATTGTGTCTGGGTTTTTGGCTTTTGGTTTGGTTTGTTTTTTTGGGGGGGGTTGTTGGGGTTTTTCTGGGAAGACTGAATTTCAATGGCAGAAGATAATTTCTTCACTTTTTCTCCCTTACTCATAAGCTCAGAACTGAAAAATTGTACTACAGCTCAACATGAAAAGTGAACTAATCCTGACAGAACTACATGGGAATTAATGCTATCAAAGCACAATCCATTGGTCTTGGAGTATCAGTCTGAGAAATGGGAGAACCAGAACTTTGCTCCTGGAAGTCATGCATCATCTTCAGCAAGTTGCTGAGACTGTGTCTGTGTTGTACATTGAAGTGCTTTACTCATTTTACTCAATACTGATGAGTACCCAAGATAGTTCAGTCGCTACAGATACTTAAACACCCTTCCCCTCTTTTCAGGAAGCTTCTTTAGAGCTCAGGAATTTTTCCTGTGACAGGTGCCATAACAACATCGTGTCTCTTTCTACCTGAAGAAGCCCAGTTTTGTGTCGTAGATAAATACAATGAACATTGTGAGGTTCTGCAATATTGCTGAAGGAATAAAGAAGAAGAATGGGAAAGAGAGTGCATTAGGTACCGCCCTTCAGCATCCTTTCCATATTGTTTGTATTTATAGAACTAATTTTCTATTGATATTTTAATAAGTGGACTAAAGGATTCAGATGCACATTCCCTTCAGGTTAGTTACTAGTAACTGGTCTGTGCTGTTGTAACTGAATTCAAGGGTTGAGTTTTGGAGCTTGTTTTAAACTTCACTCCCAACAGTGTTATTCTACTGAGTATCACAGAATTGTTCCTGATTTGCATTACTATGACTTAAATGAGAATTTAAAGTCCTCCGTGCTCTCTTTGCTGTATTTGCTGAGAATATAATTTCTACTTTGCAGGGGTTGGGGGGGGGAAGAAAAGAAGAAAAAAGAAAAAAAGTAATAGATTTTTAATTCATACTGGTGTGGTGGTTTGGGTGGATTCACCCTTCTGCTTGCAGCTTGCAGCCAAACACAGCCTGCTCTATCACCATCCCCCTCCCTCACCCAGGGAGTAGGAGAGAGAATTTGGAAAGAATGGTAAGGACTCACGGGTTGAGATAAAAACTATTTACTAATTAAAAGAAAATGATAATGATAACAACAGTGATAACAGACTATACAAATGAGTGATACACAGTGCTCACCACCCACTGACCAATGCCCGACCTGTGCCAGCTAACGATCCCGCAGCCGAGACGGTCCCGAACCGAAACCCCGGAAGAGTGAGCCCGAGCGATCCCCGAGAGAATGCCCCGTCTTCCGGTCATCCCTGGTTAATATACTGACATAACAGGATATGATATGGAATATTTCATTGGCACAACCAAATGCCAGTTTTGGGTTTTTCTCTTCACTGCGCTTCCCCCTCCCAGTCCCAGTGCAGCTGTGAAGCAGCCAAACACCGCGGCCTTGAGCTGCAGCAGCAACTAAAAACACCAGTACTGTTAGCAACGTTCTTCTCATACTATATCTGAACTGAAACACTGAAAATGAAATACCGCTGTTCTAATTACTAAAAAGAAAATTAACTCTATCCTAGCAAAACCAGGACAACTGGTTTTTGTGGGTTTTGCCGATTTTTCTCTCCCTACTTCTCTCTAATTTGCATTCTCCGTCTCTCTCAGGATGCTTACATAACTCACAGGACATATTGGAGGGATTTACAGTTTACTTAAAGATTACCATTTAAGCTGTTGCTTTCAAGTTTTATTAATAATGTATTATGTTTTCCATCTTATGCACTACATTTCTTTTGTGAACCTTGCTGAAAGCACATTTAGAGGAGAGAAAAAAAGCATGTTAAAAGAAAGTGTAAAAAAGTATTTTGCGAGTCGTGGTGTAAAAGTATATGTAAGTAATCTTATTACTAAAAACAACTTCTCAGTCTGCAAACTCTCATCTGATGTAAATCTAGTTATCTGTATCTGTACCAGGGGAAGGTTTAGGTCAAACATATCAATGACTCTAAAGCAAACATAGCTTGTCATAAGTGAAATGACAGGAATTTTCTTATTGTTGCCAGCACTTCCATGCTGCTCTGAACCATGAAGCAGAAGCAAGAAAATAAACACCTATTCCTCACATAAAGTTAATCATCAGGTTGGGTGGAAGATAAAGAATTTACGGTATTTCTACTTCAGTTCTGGTAAATAACCAGCATACTTAGCTGGTCAGTCCTCCACAGTATGTTCAGTGTAGGTGAATGTAATTTTTATTTGTGTGTGGTGTTAAATCAGAAAGATAATTGTAAAGTTGTGGGGCTGGGGAACAGATAGAGTGGGAGAAAGGTCTCAAGGATCACCTTGTAGTTACAGGTAACAGCAAAGAATTGGTAACCAGTAAAGCCCCTGCTGCACATGACTGGGGTCAGGACACCTGGTGCCTTTTTTATCATCCTTTGACACAGCTTAGAAGAAGTATACTAACAGCAAAGTCTTATTGAAAATGCAAAACTATTTATGAACAAAGCTTTAATCATGAGCAAATAAAATTAAACTAACCTCTTAGGGAATTTCATTCCAGTTGCATTGCATTTACACAAAGAAGTGAAATCCCAGATGATTAGCATGTCTGACAAAATAAAAAAAAAAAAAAAAGTCAATTTGACATGATTCTTCAGTTCAACAGTCCTTATAAAAGCCTAACTTCAGTTTACTTGAACTTCTGGTGGCCAATTTGACTTAGTAAAAACAACAATTAAGTGCCTTTCATCTCCTATTTAGGATAAATCGTGTGTTGTGCTTGTTTGACATTGCCAAAGTACCATAATTATGACTGTGAAATTATTTTTGACACTTTTAAAATATGAGACATCTTGTAGAAAGTGGATTTATTAGCTGTGCTACACAAAGAGTGCTAAAGGGAAAAAATATAGCTGATTGATATTATAGATTTATCAGGAGAGAACAGTTAGGTTACATGGAGATGATACAGCTGCAATTGGTCAATACTAGGGGGAAACTTAAATACCAACTATGTAATAGTTTGCTTACATATTTGTATTTGTAGAGGTTGAATGATTGTTCCCTAAATCCGTTGTACACCTGGGGGTTGTGGAAATTGTGTTAATTGGGTCAAACAGGGGTGATGAGACTTCCATCCAAGAGACACCAGCCTGCCTGACGTTGAGTTGTGCTGTGCGAGGGATCGCAGCTTGGCTTGCTTGCAGCTATTTCAACTACTGCACTGATGTGTTGCATCACTACATGAGAAGACTCCTGTGCTAAAATAGACAGACACTCCCAGTTCTTGAACACTGTGCTCCATGTCTTCATCCTCTCTTGTAAAATCCCTATAGCCAATTCAGTGGATGAAGCATCAAGGATTCATTTTGTACTCTTCATACTAATTCTGCTACTGTGCTAATCAACCCTGAATACTTAATAGCATTTTGGATGTGAAATTATCTAAATTGGATGTCTTTACCTTATGATCAGGGTTGATCTAAAATAAGATAAATTATATTCAAACCTACTTTTTCTTCTCTTCTTTTTTATTTCATCATTTTCCCTTTACTGTTATTTGAATTTACATCAGTTAACTTGAAGCCCCTGTTTCACATTTCATGCAGCATAGGAAAATACCTGTTGAAAACCTCTTACAGTCTAGGGACAGAACAAGAAAAAAATAGAATTGTTTTTTACATGCTGTAAGGAGCATGGGCCAAAAGGAGATAGATATGCAGAGCAAAACAATGTGTTCTGAGTACCATTAAAAAGACTGTAGACATTTCAGGGTTGTTATCTTTGGATTAATTCTCATCTGGTCCCAAGGACAGAATAATTTTTTTAGTATGTGTCTAGAGTTGTTTAGGCACACTCCTGGAACACAGCTTCCAGTTCCTTTTAACCCAAAAGGAATCCAGCTCATGCACTCTGAAACTATTTCACAATGGAAATAAAAAAAAGAAAAGAAAAGGGAAAAAAGGATAGCAGGCAGGCTAAAATCAAAATGCTAATATCATGTACATTGAGGAAACAGAAGAACAAAGAATTTAATTCCTTAGCTCGATTCCACTAGAACTCTGTGGTCAGGACTGAAACTGAATCTAAAACAATTTAATATAAAGATACACATTTAAAAAAGTATAATTATTTAGAAGTACAGTAAATATATTGAAAAAAAACCAAAAACAAACCAAAAACCCAACATATGAAGTTAAGGCATGGGAAAAGTGTTTTGCATTGCTTGTAGGTGCGAGTATATGCACAATCAGTCCTTCTGATTTCCACTTCTGCTGAACAGAATTGTAAACTGTTGAAAAAGCAAAAGAAGCATCTCCCCAGGTGATATTCCAGTTTGTATGTTTTGTGGTTCATTAAAGAACTTTTATTCTTATGAAAAATAATAATTTCTTGTATTCATCTTGTTTTCTTATATACCGATGCTCATATATATATAAATATATACAACATTTTTGTTTCACTGCTATGATCTGAAAATCTGGACAGCTAGACAACTATTTTCAGTATCTTCTTTGAATACTTTAAGCATTTTGCGGTGAACTGACACTGCTCCACGAGACTAATTTGCAACACTTCTAAGAAATTTTCCCCCAGTATAAATACTTAATTTCAGTAAAGATTTTCTCCCCATAATAACTGATAAAGCTTTAGTTTGCGTGGACAAACTAAAGATTTCAAGCATCTGAGATTAATGAAAGTCTTGTGAATCTGGTGGGAGAGAAGAACAAGAGTTGAGAAAAATGCAAATTTCCCTGACACTAGGGATTGTCTCTTGATTCTGTTAAATCTAGCAACAACACGTCTGAAATATTTTATGAAACCCTATACAAAGCAGAAAATAGTCCCTCCTGATTCCAGTGACACTGGATCTTTTAAACTTTTAAGATAAGTGAAGCATCAAAGGAATGTCATTGTCATGTAGGTAGGTTTATTCCATCAGTGTAATGAGCTATAGGTAAATTTTGGCTGTACCACAAGCTTTTGGCCAACTACTACTAGTGAAGAATTCAGGTATTATAAGTTTTTGTCATCAGGCAGTATCCACTGCTCATCTGAGGGTAGTATGAGTAAAAATATTTAAATTAAGTAAAGAATTAAATTCAGTTGCAGAAGTACAACCTAGCTGATGGGACCTGTTAGAAATCCTGTTTCTCAAATAATTTGAGTTCTTTGGGTCTGAAATATGTATTGACATATGCATTTATGTAAACACCCTCACTTGTTGACAATTTAGGGAATGATCTATAAAATAACTAGCCCAATATCAGTTAGTCTCTTTCAGTTTAAAAAAGAAAAGGAAAGCAGCAGAAGTGCTGTTTCCTTTTAAATTTGAGCTATCTCAGAAGGTGGATTTAGTTTTCCTAATCTAAACTAATATTGTGATACTTTCATTCTACATCAATCAAACTTCCTGTAAAATCCATGACTACAGAAACTCTGAGGTAGGTAACAAAAGGTGTACAATATGTAGTAAATCCTCTGCTTCTTAGCAATGCTCTAAGCTCTGTCTATTGTAAGAGTAAATGTGTAAAACAGAATACACACACCATCTACAACACATCAAAAGTAAATGAAACTCTTATCTACATTTCTGAGCAAGACTGTCAGATAATAATCCTTGTTTCAAAAGGGAAAAGAAAACAGGAATCTGGTTTATAAATCTTAGGCAATCTGAAAGGTATTACAGTGTAAAAAAACCTACAAACAAAGAAAGTGACTACCAACAAATCTTATATCCAGAGCTGTTCACCTCCTGCACTCTCTGGATGGTCACAAGGCAAGTGACCTCTCTGTTTGTGAAGTTAGACAGACAAAGACTTGGGCTCAGCCTCTGTAAAAGACTGTAATATTTGTTCTGCACTGTCCTCAAAGGATTCTTGGTCACTGCAGTTGTGAACATTTATTCTATATTAAACCATCTAGGACAAAATTATCTTGGGTGTAATTCCACTGAAGTTACTGAAAGCCAGAGAAAGAGTTATCCTTAATGAGAAACAGACAATGAATTTCCAGACAAAATCTGTCCCTAGAAAGAGCAAGGGCTGGGAGTATGTATCAACAATTTGATTGTCTGTAATTGCAGACTGAAAATTCAGATCCCAAGCTAAACCTCAGATGAAATCCAAATACATAAGACATGGAAATATATAATCTGATGCCTTTCTATGCCTCCATATCGCATATTTATGAGCGCTGAGTGGGTTCACTTTCTAGGTTAAAAAGAAAAATCAAACCTTTTAGTTAGTCTGTTATAAATAAGCCATTGAATAAGAAAAAATAAACGATTTTTTTGTTTGTTTTTAAATCTGAACTGATTTGACTCTACCCTTGGAGTAGATTTTTTGGTTTTTGGTTTCCCCCTCCCCCTAAACTACATATACTCATTGATTCTAATGGAGTTACCCTTGATTTACAGCAGTGTAAGTGGGAAGAGAACTATCCCCTGATGGAGTACTATCTTACATTTCTTCTATGCATATACATCATCAACCTGGGCCAACTAATGACTACTGGGGCTGATGATCAGTAAATTAAAAATTCTTTAATGAGGTTTTGATATGGTACAGTGTAATGGCTCCAAAGGAGACAATACGGTGTGCTAGGTCATTGATTTGTTAGCTACAAATTCTCTTTGTGTGCCATAACATTAATCAGCTTTAATGGCTCTGATGGAGGCATATTAATTAATTGCGGCTCCATTAATAACTACCTGATTATGTATTTACCTGACCTAGACTGTACTGCACATTTTAGAAACTCTTTAATTATGTTTTACACAATAGTGGCTCCAAGGAAGACTATAAATAGTGCATTGCAGGTACTATGCTTTCCAAACGTTATTCCAAATGTTATTTGACTAACATTAGGCTAATTTGAAGACAGATACACTGAAAACTTTTAAAGTTTATTTAATTAGTATAAATTAAATCCATATGTGCAGACAACTGAGAACTGAGAGTAAACTACCTGGATAATTGGTAGCCTAAGTTCCTGGAAGTCCCATTTGTTTACACAAAACAAGCTGCTTTCCAATACAGATGGTCCACACAAGGCACCATATGAGGCCTTCAGCTGATCAAAGGGAAACATCCTCCTTCTGTCTCCGTAAGTACTAGGGACTCTGTTAGCTATAATAACCACCAAGAAAGGACTGCATTGTGCTAGCCGATGCTTCAGTAAGAAGGCTGAGGTCACATAGAGGTCGTAGATGTAGGTGTCACACACAGAGCTACTAAAAAATGTAAAAAAGCTTTACTAGTATCCTGTTTTTTAGCTGAGACAGAGTAAGGTTTCTTTTTAGTAGCAAGAATAGTGCTGTGTTTTGATTTCAGCATTAAGTTTGTTATGAGAACTTTGATAACATACTAATATTTTCAGTTGTTGCTGGAAGTTGAATGACTTTTTCAAGATTTGCTAGTCTACAGGTATGAGGTCTAGAGCGGGTGAGGAATATTAGAATTAGTAGACCAGATTAGCATTTGGATATGTCAATGGGATATTCCATATCATATAATGTCATGTTCTGCATATTAATGAGGGTCTCTCTCTCATGGGGGGGCTTCTCTTTCTCTGACTTCTTTGGATTTTTGCTCTTCTGGGATTGTGGTTTCGGTTTCAGGATTG
>NW_010318682.1:17199-22359 GCF_000700745.2 Antrostomus carolinensis | reverse complement strand
TGAGACCTGCCGTAAACAATGGGAACTTTTTCCTGCGCGCAGGGTGCCGCTGCCGCCCGGCCTGCTCCGGCCGTGCCGCCATGGGAAGCGGGGGTAGCGCTGTCCCGAGCCGCCACTTCCTCGGGGCTGACTGTTAATTTGCTTATTTTAGCAGAAACGAGCTGCTGGATGTAGAAGGAAAGTAGGTCGTGCGCACGGAAAATGCCTCTAAGGGACAAGTGTTGTCAGACTGACCACCATCACCATGGATGCTGTGAACCAGGTACAGTGGTGTGGGATGCTTTGGCTGTTTTATTTATCTCCTTCGTTAAAAACATGTGGAAACTGTTGTGAAGTTGCAAATGTGCATCATTAGTGACAGTTTGGGATATAAAAAAATTCTGAATTTTGTTTGGAAATTTTTTTTAATATTCTCAAACTGTTATGCTGAAATTATTCCAGGAGGGTAATTTCTCAGTTTTTGCAGGATGTGTGATGATCCCCAAGCGACCGTATAGGTATTGTATGAAGTGAGCAGAGGAAAGCAAGAAATTGTGTAAAACAACTGGCCTTTTTGTTTCCAAAAAGTGAAATAGTCTGAATTTTTTGTAAAATGATGTTTCTGGCAATCTCTTGCATTCAGTGTTTGTATTTTTGCTTTACATCTTCTCTGGTGAGCTCTGGTGAACTCAAAGGTCTTATTTTCAAAGGAGGAAAAAAAACCCCAAAGTCCTAATGTGTGTATTTGTATTCCACTGCTGTATGACATGGAAGATGCCATCAGTGGAAAGTATAATCCATACTTTGAAGGTTCAGCCAACTTGCTACATTTTTTTGTAATTGTTCTACCTCCTATTATAATTGGTAGCCTAAAAGGAAATTGATTCCTTTCTTGTTGTAGAGTTTGTTATTTGGATGCTTTCACTCGTGTTTTGAAAAGAAAGGCATCAGTTTGGGGAATTAACAGTTGAAAGCATAAGTGTGGCAACTTTGATAATGCTCCTTTAATTAAAGGTAATTTGAGAGTAGGTATTATTCAGATAGTAGAAACATTTCTTTGTGTTTAAGATGAAGTGATTTTGAGTTGTTAAAATGCTTTAAGAAAGCTAAAATACTTTTCTTGCCTTACAAATAACAGTGGTGTGTTATGTCTGCTTCATGTATGTCACTCCTCTTGGTGTCAGTGGGTGTTGCACATGCATGTTAGAGGCAGAATACAAACTAAAATATACTATTTTGAAGAATGGGGAGTAGGCTAGTAGAATACAATATGTCATTGTGTTAGAGATCCCCAAACGATTAGCTGATTTGTAATGGTTGTTACGTGTTCGTATATATAATGGTATATTATGGGGCCAGCGTAGTTGGGTGGAGTGTTCATTCTCTCCTTCTTTTCTTTCTGATGTTCTTTTCAGCTCAAAATTTATTTCTAACCTTACATCTTTTAGAACAAATTTCCTGTCAAAATGTGTTTAATCCATTTGCACTTCATATCTCTACATAATATTACAGTATGCCTCTACTGCTCTTTATTAAAAATACATTTCTTAGAGATGCTCAGTGCTACATTTAGAAATGGAAACCTTACAATGAGGTTGAAAATCAAATCAAATGGATAAAGTAGGAGCTGATTTATGAACTACAAAACTAGTTATTTTGTCAATGAGAAATTAACAAGAAGAGCTAACTAATGATTTTGCAAACACATTTTCAATAAGTGCTCTTATTAATTTAGACTTGTTTTTCCCTCTGGGCAAAGCTTAATTGCCTTGTGCATATACAGCGATGGAATGCTGTTAATTTTCATACACATAAATACTGTGTATTGGAATAACTAGTAATCATCCTGATCAATAAATGTTTTCGTTTCAATAGATTTTACAAACACTGTGATGTGAAATGAAACTTCAGAAATAAGATATTACTTCAGCAGTTTGCTTGAACCAGAAGCATTTCTTGACTGTGATGTTTGTTGTTTTGGGTTTTTTTTTTGTTAAAAATATTATAATAGCTGTTTTGGTACAAACAACTTAGATATACTTGTGCTTTTTTCTGCTCTTTGCTACTTTAGATTTGGATTCAGTGCTTAGGTGTGTGTACTGACAACACTGAAATCGTAGTGTGCTGTGAAGTACAGTATTTGATTATGCTTTTTTGTACGTCTGTTTTGGTTTGAATGATGGGAGTCAAGTAGATTGTTCTGGGGAATTTCTTTAATTGGTGGAAGTTTCTAATGAGTCAGTTTAGTTTTGTATATTTATACATTTTTGTTTGATACACATTTTTTGAGTACACATTTTATTTAAGTAAAATCACAGCAAACTGTCAGAGGTATCGTGGCTGGAAAATTCATTATTGGCTGTTTTTTAATTTGGTATAGGTGAAAATTTTTGAGTAAGACAACTTTTACTGTCATCTCAGCCTTTATTTTTATCTAGTTTACTGTATGCACAGAAAATCCATAACTTAATGAAAATCACATGAGTGTTCTCTAATGGCTTATTTTGCTTTTACATGTTCCAGTGCATCTGTTGGAACCTGGCGATCCTCCGTTACTACAGCAGCCTCTGCAAACATCAAAATCCGGTATTCAACAGATCATTGAGTGTTTTCGATCAGGTATGAAACTATGCCTGACTCTTAAGAAGTTTGTTTCCTTGTTATGAGAGTTAAGTGTATTTAGTATATTTTAAAAACCTAGCACCTGACTTTCCTACATATTTGCAAAATATTTGTAGGGTTTTTATATTGGGTGCTGTTTCTTTTAATAATGGTTTTAATATAAAGTAATGAAGATGCAGCTCCTGCTGTATAGTCATCTTTCAAAAACATGAAAAATTATTGTTGTTCTGTGTCATCCCTTCTGCCATTAATAATGGGTTTATCCTAAGACTCCTGAGATGATGAAAAAATTTAGTGTTTACTGTGAACTTTCTAGAATTGCTTTATCATATGACTTTTAAGTTGTTCCTTGATTGTTTTCTGCAGTTGCAATACATAGCAATGAACCTAAAAATAACAAGTGAAATGTTTGGGTGAGCATGCCAGAGGTGAATGAAACCTTTAATGTTTTCTCACTGTTTCTGTGCTTCTAATATAGCAAACCAAACATTTTATTTTCACAACCTTGGATGCGAGAACACAGTAGAATCATAGAAACATCATAGAATCATAGAATGGTTTGGGTTGGAAGGGAGCTTAAAGATCATCTATTTCCAACCCCCCTGCCATCAGCAGGGACACCTTCCACTAGACCAGGCTGCTCAAAGCCTCATCCAGCCTGGCCTTAAACACTTCCAGGGAGGGGGCATCCACGACTTCCTATAACTTCCTAGTTACTACAAAAATCAAAGCAATGTCTTTAATGCTACTATTTACATGTTTCTGGATTTTTCCATATAGAGCTGTTATATATATGAAATGTTTCACGTATAAATCATTGTTGCTATGTAACAGGATGCCTGTCTGGGCTGAGTCTTGTAGAATGGCACAATATTCAGTTTATGTTCTCCACTTGCATTGAAACAATTTATTACAAGAAGGAAAACTGAATGTGAGAGTCATCATTAGTAAACCTTTTTATAAGAAGTGTGTTCGGATGACGTTGTCTAAGGCCTCAGATATGAGTGGCAGGCTGCTTTCTCTTGAAGCAGATTAATGGAATCTCCACTGGTAACAGCACAAACTAGTCGCGAGTACTCTGTCTCTGGGCTACTTCCAGATTGCCCTCATTGGCAGGTGCTAAACTGATAGCTCACCTTGCTATCTGCAGTCATCTGCACCAGGAAAATTGGACAGAAGACAGAAGGACTTAGACCAAAATTTTACTGGCTAGTTCAGAACAAGTAACATTTCATGATGGAAATAAACTATTTTAATTCTTGTGGTAAAGAAATAGAGATTAAACCCAGAGTATTGTTCATAAGTGCTTAAGTGGTTTTAGCAGAAGCTTATGTCATCCAAAGCATTACGAATAACAGATTAATTTGAATCTAGATTTTTTTTTTTCTGAAAATGAAATTACTTGCTAAAGGCATAGAGTTTGGTATTTCTGCCAGAGAAATATTTGTAATAACCAATATTCTGTGCTGATTTCTTGTGACTATGATGTTGCTCTAGCTTCAACACTTGCATATATTCTGTCAAACAGAATTTGACAAAGTATCACCTGCCCCAATTAGATGTAACTAGAAAATAGAGAAGGCTTCAGTAAACTGGAGACAGGGCACTGACTACTTGTTGCCACAGTCTGCAGTTGGTGAAGAATAAAGACATGCTTTTTTTTTGTCTTTGCCTGCTGTGTCCTCAGAACCAGTGGACATCTTAAATTTATTTGCTGTTTCCAGGAGTCCCTGAAAGTCTACAGTTTAATTCAAAAGGACCAATTATGTTTTTATTCCCACCAATGAAAAGCTTCGTAGTTGCATAAGGAAGATGTGAAGCCAGGCTGACTACCATGTCATTTAGTCTGACCTTCAGTATGTCATAAATCCTTAAATCTCACCTGATAATTCCTAATCCCAATAATTTGGATTAGACAAAAACATTTCAGTCCTGAGTGGAAAAAGACTGAACTTATCAGTATAACATGAGAAGGAATGAGGGACTTATGTGTTGCTTGATTGGGAAATAGTGGAGAATTAGATGATTTTGTTTTGTTTAGGGGAGGGGTTTGTGGCTAGGACATGCATCAACAGCATGGCCAAATTTTGGTTTATTGTGTGCTGTCACCAAACTGGAGGCCTTTTGTTTGAATTATAGCTTGGTAACTCACTGGAATTTTACCTACACGGAGCATCTTCAGTTTTATTCAGCTGGGTTTTCATTAGTGATTTCCTTTATGTGGAGAAATTCAGATGTTTCTTGGTGAGATCTGAGTAAACAACTTGCTTTTGGGGGAACTCTGTACAATTTTTAAATTTTGAGTGTTCACTAAATCTAAATATTTGTCCAGTAGTCTGTTTGTAAACAAAATGAAACAAAAACCCCACAAAACAAACAAACAACCCATAAACCAAAACAGTGGCCTCATTTAGTCAAGTTTGGGTCTTATTTTTAAGCATTGTTGAAGAAGACGACACCGTGCTTTGCTAATAGTTGTAAATAATTTTCTAGTACTGCTGTTACACCAAGAAATAAGGTAAGGCCCATTCATTTTGAAGAAGTTAATAATATTAATAT
>NW_010318682.1:0-17177 GCF_000700745.2 Antrostomus carolinensis | reverse complement strand
GAGTGTTATTTAGGAAATAGTTCTGCAGTGTGACTCTTGAGTTTCATCTTTAAAAGGAATTCTTAAGAGAAATGTCTGTGATGACAGAAAACTTGAACTTCTATTTCAGCTTGAAGAATGTCTTGATGCAGTTTCATAGTTGTCTGATATTATTTATTCTTAGTCTGGTTTCATTATTTTTTTTCTTGTTGGGCTAATTTTGATTAATTTTTATTTATTCTGTTGTAAGAAAATACCAAGATAGAGAAATTAGCTCAATTTGGTTAGCTGGTGTTTCTTTCCAGTTTGGAGTGGGTGAGTATTCATCATTTAGTAATCCATTGCTAATTGTAGGCATTATGTTCATAGTTTTTGTCAGATGAGAAATGAAGGAGTGGGTTTGAAGTGTAACTTAAACTCTGAATCCTTTAGTTGTTTAAGCAAGGCAGGAACTGGAATACATCAACAATGCTAGATCAGGCTGTATCTTTGTGGGTTTTGTTTTTTAATATACAATGTATACTAGTCTGGAAAACCACGTTTTGTCACACTGCCTATGTTTTAATATAAAAGATTCTGACTTAAATTTTATGTATTTTCCTTTCAGCAGGCTGAAAATATGTCTGCAGTTCTGTTTTCTTGCCTAAGCATCATCATCTTGATCTTGAGTCAGATAACTAGATGTAGTGACATTTCTTGACCTGTTAGTTATTCTCTTTGTTTAATTGTATGCTCTCTAGATTTTTGCCTTACTGGCTGCTATTTTTACATGAAATAGCTGTATATATCTTGCTTTCTTAGCACTGTTGGATAAGCTTAAAGAAAAAAAAATAATGCAGGCTTTTTAAAATGCTCTAGATAGTTATTTTTTTTTTTTTCCCACTGGGGAATTATATTGCAGCAACCAGACACTGTAATATGGACTCTTTCCTAATGTTAGCTGTTAGTTATCATAAATCATCATGCTTTCCCTGTAAACTGTAATGTGCCTAATCCTTGAGTTTTTCTTTTTTTCAAACTAGGCTTGTTTTCATAGTGAAACTTGGAGTATGTATCATAAACTTGCAGTGCAATGAAGTAGCATGAACACAAGATACAATGCTGTTGTAATTGTCATGTTTTAAAATGTTTCCACTTTCAAGGGATGATGTGAATTAAAAGTTGAACAAAAAACCTTCCTTAAATGTAGTATTTCTTTTATTACAGGAACTAAACAACTTAAACATATCTTGTTAAAAGATGTGGACACCATTTTTGAGTGTAAATTGTGCCGGAGTCTCTTCAGAGGATTACCAAATTTAATTACTCATAAAAAGTTTTATTGTCCTCCAAGTCTCCAGATGGATGATAGTAAGTTTTACTAATAGAAATATATAATAAAGCTGTCTGAAGTTGAGAAACTTGTGTTTCTGTAGCATTTATACAAACACACCAGAAACAAAATGCAAAAAAGAAATGGAATTAAATTTCAATAGTAATGTATGTAGATCACTTTTATGGTAGTAAAGAAGCTACAGCACTGACTTGACATGTGTCTTGGTTATTAATGCATATTAATGTCATAATTCGATAGCTAGTTTATACATCAGACCTTTTAATGAAGAGTGTCACTGTTAACACTTTTTATTCCTTCTTACCATTTTTCATTCCTGGTTTTCCTTCTTTACTGTGAAGGGTACTAAAAAGCATGCCAAAGGACTGGGAATTGAATCTCGTAGAGAAGTGTGTCTCTAACAAGGCTTTTCAGTTTTAGATCAGCATAGCTCTGATAACTTCAGCTGGATTCTGTAAAATGACATAATTTTCTCCTGTACTTGGGAAGTGCTCAGTGTCACGAACTCAATCCTTTGGTCTTACTCATTATGAAACACAGACTGAAAGTTCACCCTTTCTTTAAGGATCTGTGCTTCAGTAACACTATCTCTTTTTCACTGCCTCACCTCACCTTACACTGCTTTAAGATATTCTACGTGATCAAGCCTAGCCCACCACCTTTGTTGTAGCAATAAAACTTTATTGCAAGAAAGTAACTCAAATCATGAGGAAAAAGTAAAGAAGTATATTCTTATGGAAAAAGAAATTATTAAAGTCTCATTTCAGTGATGACTTATTGTTGATCAGAGTAAAGCTGAATAATTTGGAAATGTGTCAGCATTCAAAAATGTTCTGTAAAGCTTTTTAATTATCTTATTCGATCAACATTGGTGCAATGAGGATTTTTCTTTCCTGATTAATGTCTTCCTGCCTCAATATTTCAAAAATTAGGAACCAACAGAGGTTTACACAGATGATACTTTTCTCACATTGTGTCAGATAGTGTTGTGAAGGAGAAGGTGAAAAGTCTAGTACTGTCACCTTCTTTAAATGAGTGTAGTTGGCCAGTTGCAGAGTCCCAGAGCTTCTCTGTGAAAAGGGAGGAGTTGTATTTTCAAAGCAAGGTCGGAAGTGTATCTGACTTAGATGCAAAATAAGAATACCCTAAGTAAAGACTTCCCATCCAGCTCCTGACATTCTAGCCTTCATTTAACTGGCTGATTAGCTTTTTTAGTTCTCTATTCAAATGTGCAAATGAAGAGAATACTACTATATGCTCTGAATAAAACTATATAAGTACTTGTTTTATGTAAAATTTAGTATGACAATTATTGAATGAAGTGAGGGGTTTGTTTTCAATAAAGTTCAAAGATACTGAACAAGAGGTAGAAATAAAAGTCCAGCATCCCTATGGTGAAAAATTCCAAAGACTATTCCCTGATTACTTTTTTGAGATATATTCTGTTAGTGTAACCATTTAATGGTCTGAAAAGGTGCTATAAAATAGCAAGGATTTTTTATCCTTGATAAAAAGTATCCTTGATAAAAAGTATATAGATAGTCCCATTTGAAACTGACTATAAAAGTTGTTAGAAATTGGGCATTGAAAGATGGGTTCTGAGCAACAAAACAGTGTATTTCTTGTACTGACACTCTTCTCGTGTATTGCTGGCATTGTGGAAGGAACAACCCGAAGTGTGGATTTTTTTAATTAGCTATTACCAAGAATTATGTCTTCATATCATCATGGATAATTTTGAACTGTATCATCGCAGTGCTTCACCTTTTTGCTGTAGTACCCTGACCTCTTAGCTAGGCCAGTGCTGACGCTTAGTGTATTATGCTGGGAACTAGATCACTGAACTAATTTGGCATTTAAAAACAGGGTATTACCGAGGTCTGTAAAATCATGAATGACATGAAGATAGATGGGAGCAATAATGTGTTTGTTGGCTTTTTTTTTTTTTTTTTTTTAAATAATAAAAAATCTGTCAGGTATCCAGCAAAATTACCACACAGTAAAATTATCAGTATTTCTGGTAAAACAAACAAAACCCCACCACTTAACATTGTGATAGCCAAGAATATAAGTGCTTCATATGCATTTGAGTCAACCTTTTGGAAAGTAGGTGTATTAAAACAGTACTATAAAGGCAAACTTCAGCTTGAGAGGTTTACTGACATAAGACAAACAAGGCGAATCCCTGTATCCTTCTTGCTTGCTTTTTAATTCTGCTCCAACTCATTATTAGGGCAGAACACACAGGATTAACCTCAGTGAAGTTATTTTTTCTTAAAGTAACTTATTTGACTCAGGTTTTTATTGTTTTGAGAAATTAGTACATTTTTTTTCCCCCCTGAATAATATGGGATTTTTCTGTCCTTAACATTTACTATCTTACTGTATCACTGAGCCTATTAACTGCTTTGGTATTACTGAAAGCTTTCCCTGCCCCAGAAGTTGTTCTCTCTTATCTACTTATATCTTCATGAAGTGCTCAGGTTATACAGACGTTTCATCCTATCTTAAGGACCATTCAGAATTCAGAGAAGAGCTGATTCCCAGAATTAGGTTCCTTTATTGAGAATGCCTATTTTCAGCAGTAGGAAAATCAGTTTCTAATGATACTTCAGGCTTAGTTGCACATCTGCAGAACAAGCTCAGTTTTATGCCATTATTTTTGCAATTGATACAGATTTTTAAAGAGAGTTTAATTCCAGGCAAACTAATTTTTAGTTTAGGTGGCTTTCACATTAGCACATTAGAAGGATGTACTTCCAATATTGTGTTTTTAAAAAAAAGTCACTTGTACTGATGTGATAAAAATGATTACTCAAAGCCTCTTAGCCTAAGTGGTCAGAAAAATAGCATAAATACAGGATTTGTGCAAATTTGATAACCAAATTGACACAGCAGTTTAAAGATACTTTGAAATTAAAATAAATTGAAATTACCAAATAATTTTAAAAATCTATTTATCTCTTTTCACAGACCTCCCAGATATAAATGATAAACAGAGTCAAGCCATAAATGACCTCCTGGAAGCAATCTATCCAAGGGTAGATAAGCAAGAATATGTGATTAAATTGGAACCTATAGAAACTAATCAGAATGCTGTATTTCAATACGTATCAAGGACTGATAGCCCAGATGAGAATACAGAAAGTAACAGTACCCCTGATCAAGCTCCAGTGCAGATACAGGAACCCAGCGCTGAGCAACCCAAGACTGTTTCAGCTCCAGCCCCAGTCCCAGCTGGAGAGACTGTAGAAATACCTCCTGCTGATCCTGTTACAAACAAGGTGGTACCTACTCCTGAAGAACAGCCTCCAGCGGTAAACTCTGAGTTGGACTCTCTGGATAATTCTGATTTTGGCCACCAGCTGATATGTTGCCTTTGTAGGAAAGAATTTCATTCCAGACGCAGTGTACGCCGGCATATTCGAAAAGTGCACAAAAAAAAGATGGAAGAGCTGAAGAAGTACATAGAAACAAAAAAGAAACCAAATCAGTGCTCCACGAAAGGACGAAATAAGAACGTTCTTGTAACATTAGGTAGAAGTTGTCCTGTATGCTATAAATCATTTGCTACAAAGGCCAACGTAAGGAGGCATTTCGATGAAGTTCATAGAGGATTAAGAAGGGATTCCATTACTCCTGATATAGCTACAAAGCCTGGGCAACCTTTGTTCTTGGATACAGTTTCTGCTAAAAAATCTTTTAAGACCCGAAAACAAAAGTCGTCTTCAAAGGCTGAATACAATTTAACTGCATGCAAATGCCTTCTGTGCAAGAGAAAATATAGTTCACAAATAATGCTGAAAAGGCATATGCAAATTGTTCACAAGATAACTCTTTCTGGAAAGAACTCTAAAAGAGAGAAAGGACTCAACAATACTGCAAATGGCACAGAAATAAAGGTAAAAGTTGAACCAGCAGATTCTGTAGAACCTTCACCCCCTTCCATTGCCCTTTCTCTACAGAATGAATTAAAGGGAACAAATCATTCAAATGAGAAAAAGAACACACCGTCAGCACAGAAAAATAAAGTTAAACAGGACCCTGAACACCCTAAATCAACTTCTAAATCAACCGCTAAATCAACCTCTAAATCAACCTCTAAATCAACCAATGCATCTGCTGCAGGTGGCCAGCAAAAAACCAGGAAGCCAAAACTTTCAGCTGGCTTTGACTTCAAGCAGCTTTACTGTAAACTCTGTAAACGCCAATTTACTTCTAAACAGAACTTGACAAAACACATTGAATTACACACAGATGGAAATAACATTTATGTTAAATACTACAGGTGTCCCCTCTGCTCTTACGAAACACGTCGCAAACGTGATGTGATAAGGCATATTACTGTAGTTCACAAAAAGTCACCACGCTACCTTGGGAAAATAACTGCAAGTTTAGAAATTAGAGCAATAAAAAAGCCAATTGATCTTGTTCTAAATAAGGTGACAAAAAGAGGCCCTCAGAGGGATGAAACAAAACAGATTGGTTCAAAACAGGATGTCACCTCTAATTCTCCCAATAAAAAGTATGAAGGAGCTGATGTTGGCATTGAAGTAAAAGTAACAAAAAACTTTTCTCTGCACCGATGCAATAAGTGTGGGAAAGCGTTTGCCAGAAAAGCTTTTCTAGAACATCATAAGAAAACCCACAAAGCAAATGTATCTCATTCACCTGAAGAAAATAAAACCAAAGGCAGAAGTACAAGATCTAAAGCTGTTGTCTGGTGAGGAAAAAAAGAAGTGTTTTATTGTGTTTTTTTGGGGTTTTTTTAAGAAACAAAACAAAACCACTGGCTTTCATTTGCTGTTGTTGATTTATTGCTGAAAACATATTTTCCCATAGATTTTATGGTTTAGTGGCTTAAATACTAAGGTAGTTGTCAAATTTGTTTATTAAATTTTGGTTTTAGTGTTTTGGAAAAGAGTTAATTTCTAAATTTGTCATTGTAGTAAGTTGGAATAGAATATAGCTTAAACTGTACCGAGTCAACTCTTTAAATTGTTTTAAGGCATCTATTGTAATCAAGCTAATATACGTACAGTTCTAAAATAGTATTTTTAAAAAATTAACAGTGCTTCTGTTTGATTTTAATAACTTAATCTGTTAATTAACTTCTCTGTGACTCATTTAAGTACTGAAGGTACTGGAGTAAAAGCTGTTGACAGAAAAAAAATTCTATGAACTTACTGGAATTATCATGTGTGCTTTTTTTTTTTTTTTTAATGTGTATTGCAAATTGCCTGTCATCAAAAGGACATACAACAGTTTTTTGGAATGAAATTTGGATGCTTAGTTGTTTTGATTTAAAATCAGTATGAGTTGGGTGCCTACAAACACCTTTAAAATAATTAAATTTAGGATTTGATTATTTTAATGCTTATTTATATAAGCATAGGTTGGGAGACTTCTGGTCTTTTATTTTTTAAAGTGTTCGGGTCCCTTAAAGAATTTTTGTTTTAAGCCTACATATGTGTCAGGCCACAAATTCACTAAACTTTGGCTTATATGGTACTCTGGGATTTTTTTTTACACTTGGAGGGGTTATATTCATAGTTTCTCAGTTTTCCATAGCCTTCATATTAAAGATGGCCTATTTTTAAAAGGACCTTTTAAAAAAGGAAATAAGGTATGCATGGAATCAGTTTGTATTTCGGAATGACTGACTGATGCCTGAAGGTTGGGAGATTGTACAAAAAATGGTAATGAAGAGAGACAGTAGCGATACCTGTAGGAGTTTTTAACATCCTTATTCAGAATTATGTTTCTAACATAATTGTTGAAAAGAAAACCAAGTATATGTGCCTTGTTCTATATTTCAACTCTGAAATGCTGTTTCCCAGGAGATAATTTGATTTGAGTTCAGCTTTCCTAGTGAATTGCCACCCAGTAATGCTAAATTGTAAAATGGTGCTTTTGTGACTTTGTCACAAATCCTGGCTAAGTAGGGCGGAACTTCAAAAATAAACTGAGCTGGACCCTCAATTATGCTGAATTTCAGAGGAGGAGTGACTTCTGCATTTCGATCAAGAATTAAAAACTTAGCCTTATAAATTATTTATGTTGTGTAATTTAAAACAGAATTGTATGGGTAAACTCAAAGTATTAATTTATTCCCATTTCTCCTCAGATAGGTTCAAGTGATGTTTAGAAAGTTTGGGGTTCATCTGCATGAAAAACACTTTAGTTTGTTGTTGGAAATATCTTGATAATGATATTATAAGGAGGAAATATTTTCATAAGTTGTTATTTTCTTACTAAATTGGTAACCATTCTGACTGCTGTAGGAGAGCATCTCCTCCCAAAACACTGAGATTGTTGAAATGCACATGTGCTTCTAAATTAGTGGTTATCTCTGTGCTGTTGAGGTTTGACACAGTATAGAACGAACTTTCTGAAATTAAAAAAAATTACAGAGGCAAGGTAGTAATAAGCAGCAGCTTTGGAAGAAGATTTTTGCTCCTCGTTTAGGAACTCATGTTCACAGAGCTCATCGTGCATACTGGTCCTCCCTGGTAGTGCTAATTGATGAATAGCTCTAACTTTTTTGTAATATCCTACTTTGGCAAATGTTGTGTTACATACTGTTTTAAATTTACTACAAATGAATGTATAAGAGCAAACACTGTAGTGTATATTGGCTGAATTGTACTAATTTTTAGTATTTGCCATAACATCAGTTTGTTCATATTGACTGATTTCCCAGTTCTGGGACATTCCGAATTTCACTGTACTGAAGTTGCTTCAAAGATCTCTATTTTGTTTCCATATGTGGTTCATAGGAAAACTTTGTAAACATCTAGGAAGTTTACAAGAATATCCACATTCCTCTATTCTTTAATTAAAAAAAAAAAATACACACAAGCACTTTAATGATAGTTGCAGTTTATTTTTTCATTTTATTTTTTGAAAGATCAACACACTAATGTTAATATGAAGGTAGAGAATATTTGCTGATGTATTATAGACAGACAATCTGTGCACAACCACTTATAATGTTAGATTATTTCATGAAATATTAATAAAAAGGGAGGATAGTATGGGAGAAACTAAAAATATTTTTTCTCTCAAGATCATGAATGACCACTATAGGTAGCACTTGACTTTGTATAATTTGGAAAATGTTTTAGATACCTTTTTTTAACCTCTTTATCAAGGTTGTAGTAAAACAGTCTCATGCCTACCATTATGAAATTCTTGTCAGGTTTCATGTGTCAGTGGTTTGGGGTTTTTTGTTTTGTTTTGTTTGTTTTTTTACTTTATAGAAAAATATCTTGTTTAGTGATTTGTGTCAAATTGCTACAATTTGAAAGGTATTGTACATCAGAAAAGATACCATGTTTTTTATATAGGCTCACTCCCTTACTTAGGGAGGTGCCTCGTGTTCATATATACTTTTTGTAAAAAATATATCTAAAAATGTTGATCAGAAGATCAGGAGTAAAAATACTTTTATGGATAGAGAAATATTTGGCCCTGTTAGTGCATTGCACTAAAAATACTGTGAATGGGAACTGGACTGTAGCTGTTGCTCAATATGTTCTATATTGAATGTACGTGGTTTTATTCGGATAAATGTACTGTATTTGATGGAAAATAAAGCAGACTGGAAATCACTTTTAAGAGTGCATAAAAAAAAGATGTTGTGTTTGTAAACCTGGAATGTCTATCACTTCACAATAGGAAATGGCAATGTTTGCATTTTTGTAAAATTTTACTCTTTGATCCCTGAAACTAGTTGTTTGTAATATTTGGTTGTAATAAATGATTTTTTTGTTATTAAAAGCTTGGCACTTGTGGGGTGAACACTTCTCCATGCTGGTGGTGGACCCTTGCTACATATTTAGAAAACACTTGATCCTGGCTTTTTGTTTCTTGTAAAGGTGTTTCTTCCTTAACTAGGCAAAGCTTTTTATTGTCCTTTAAAACAAAAGTGACTATTAATATTGAAGGAGATAGGCTATGCTGGTTTTTTAAATAAGGAAATAGGGTTACCTAGTTTTGCTTTACAAATGTCGGTGGCCGTCTAATGTAACTTCTTTTTATGGTTGGAATATAAGAAAAGAACTGCCATAGTCATTGTTTATTCTTTTGTAAAAGAGGACATCAAGCTATTTATGTATGTGCATTTTAATTAATGTTGCTGAATGCTTGTGGATTAAGATTAGGAAATTAAAATGCAGGTGTAATAGAAAAACTATTCATTTCTCAGCTAATCCTTGTAGTTTCTGCTGTCCTGGGTAATTGTGCGGTCTGCAGCTTGAAATATGTGAAGGTGAAGTTACTCCTATTTCAAAGGTGAGCTTTCTGCTAAAGGATCTCAAATTCTACATCCATGTAGATAAGCAGAGCTACAGAATTGTTTTCTTCTACTTGAAGCTTTGGGTAGCATATTTCTTCTTAAAGATGTGGTTTAATAATTTGCAACTGCCACAACTTTTTTTTTTTTTTTCTTTATATCTTCCCATGAGGTCAAATCTGCTGGGTAGCCCTTTTGAAGCACAAGTCTCCTTTTAATTCTGACTTGTGGAATAACTTTGTTTTCTCTTTTTCCAATAATTAAAATAAATGATTTGACTATGATAGACTTGTCCAATTTAGTGATTTTTTTGTTTTTAATCTTTCCATGCAGCCATCTTGAATGTGAGGAAACAAAAATTTGAAGGGAGAAGGATTGCTGATTACGACTTTTAATTCAGACAATATGTATTTTTTGACAAATCCTGAAAAGCTGTAATAAAGCTTTGAATGTAGTCAAGATCCATGTGGGCAGCTATCTGTGGGGTTATGCATTAATGTGGGCCTTCAGAATTAAGATTGGGTCTTGTTAAAGAGATTTTTATTCAGAATGAATGTGAGATATCTTGCAGAAAACTTTGAGGATAATCTAAGGATTCTGTATGGAAGCCTGCCTGATTTTTTTTTTTAAGTGATACTTACCTTCTAATGCTAAGGCTTTGAGGGGCTAGCTTAAATTGATGTGAAATCTTACATAACCAAGTGAAACTCACTGATACCAGAGGTGTCAGATTTGCTGAATTCTAATCAATTGCTGGCTTCTATCTCAAAACCACCTTTTCTTTAGTTAATCATATCTCAGCTGAGGATGTCTGGTCTTCCTGGTTTTATTTTTGTGTGTTTAATTTTGGAGTGTTTTCGATTTTTATGTTTTACTTGTCTCTTTTGTCTGGCTGTTAGATTCCAGGGCTTTAAGTCCTTGTAGTGTTTGGTCTTCTCAGTTTTATCAAAGAATTAAGGAAAACTGTAGCTTAGGTAGTTGATGGTCATTATCACCATTTGTTTTTTGAGTGGATTCTGCTGGGACCAACTTAAAGCTACTGTGTGAAGGATTTGTGTGACTGATCAAGTGTTTGAAGTACTTTGAAAATGAGATCAGTTTTGACTGATGGCTGAAAGAACTGTGGGTAGATACTTCATATCATTCCCGGAATAGTGAAATACAACAATTGGTTAACCACAAAGGTAGACCAGTATGTTGCTTGGAGGATAAGGGGTAGAGAAGAATGGGACCTCAATAATTATGTTGATGGAGAACCCCTGCTCTTTGTACTAAGAGGGAGACTTTCAAGAGGGACTGCTGGCTGGGTATAAAGGTTCTCCATCTGTCTTGAAAAGGGGAGCAGAGGGGAAGTGAATGATGTGGCATATACTTTAGATCCCTTTTGTAGGGAGCTTGCTTCCCAGTATCCATCAGTTACAGTCTTAAAGTAGTAATTTCATAGATACAAAGTGGAATGTAATTTGAAAAGTTAGGATTATTTGGGTTCATTGATCCCTTTGAGGATTGGTGAGATACTGGTAATCTTAATAAAAGTGTTGTATACTTGGAACTGTGTCTCAAATGAGGAAACAATGTCATTGACTTTGGAGGATTTAGTGGCAAATGAAAATAGCCTGACCTATAATAGCGTGTAGACCAAATACATTTTTCTTCAAAACAGATTAAATGAGGCGCTGTTTCACTGTGTTGCCAGGAGCAGTGCTGGCAGGGTTGTTGTGAAGTCTGGATGGCTGAGAAGGAAATGCTCTTGTATCTTGCTATAATATTTTTCTTCAGAAGTAGATTTTAAAGTGTTTTTACCTCAGTTATAGGTAGGATTGAGGTTCTCTGTGTCGGTGATACATGGCACTAAATTTATTAGCATCTGGTAATACCAGTATTCCTTTGTCGTGATGGTGGTTATTTTCCTGCCATTTCAGTCTAAGGCAACTTGGATTTACCTGGTTTGTCCTCTCAGCACAAGCCTTTCTGGAGTAATAGCTAGTTCAGCTCTCTTGGCTGAACTGGATTCACTCTTTCACATTACTTATGTGCTTTGAGCCTGGGAGTCAGCTCCTTTATTAGGGGCAAAACAGTCTGCTCTGATGATCTTCCCACAGCTGTTGATGTTACGTAAGAGTTCAGTGGGCTCTGGGGGCAGAACATAGACCAAAAGCACAGTCCAGGTTTGCAGCGTATCTTGTGTGCACGTGCTCTTATATTTTTTCCCTCCCTTGCTCAGGAGTTTTATTCTCCAGGATGTTGTGGTTTTACAGTTCTCCTCAGCTTGTGTCTTTTTGCATCAAACAAAGGGACCAGTAAGATGTTTTAGAGTCACTTTCTTGTGGCAAGGCAGGTTGGTTGCTGTTTAGTCTTAAAACAGATGTGGATGTGTAAAATATAGTAATCAATTTCCTTCATAACAGTATATCTAAATCCGAACTGTTACTCTGTCTTTGAAGAAACATAAATGCCTAAGAATGAAGCCTAAAATGGACACATTCCATCCTTTAAATGTGTAAAACTGCATTTTCCATCAAAAATACATTAATGATAATGACAGGTAACTGGAGATCAATAATTTCTCTCAAATATAAAAGTGGGAACAGCTTTCCAAATTCATAGAGAGATTTCTCTGCATGACGTCAAACTGGTAGTAGTTTATGTGGCGTCTGTGTTCACAGTGTTTAAGATCAGGTGTCTATGCTGGTTCAGAGTACTTGTTCCCGTTAGTATAAATGAGGAAAAAAGGTGCACACCTCTGTTGACCCTGCTCAGAACTGAACAGATTGTAGGTGACTTTTTTTCTTTTTTATTAAATCTCAGAAGGTAAATATGGACTTTTGCTCCTCGACACTTGCATTTGGAAGACTCCTCTGTGCTATTTCATATTTTTTTCTGTGCATATCTGTGACTTGGGAATGGATAAAGATGTGTTGACAAGTAAGTAAGGATGCACGAGGTGACCTTTTTGGTATGCTGACATGGAATTTTGCATGTGTAGCACATCAGTATAAAATGAGAAAAATGAGAAAATATTGATGGGGCTACTTGGGGAGAATTTGGATAGCGAGGCTGAGGTATGTACATCCCTCTTTAAATGATGGGGTTGACGGGACCAGAGCCTTGAGGTGAAACTGCCCCACATTTTCTTTTAAATGGCTACAACAGCAGCATTTTAGCCTGTGAAGTATGGATGCTATTAGAACACAAAATATTAAAGAAGAGGAATAATACTTTATATCAGAACAGAATCTGCCAGTTTAAATGTGAAAAATGTTGGAAAATAAGGCTCCTTCTGCCCTCTTTGCAGAACCTCTCCTGAGGTTTGTGAAAGACACTTTTCCATCATGACTGTAGATTTTAATTTTGCTGCAAGTCTCTTGCTTTTCTTAGAAGTCTGCTAGTGTTATCACAGGCTCCCTCCTTCCCATGTTTGTCCAGCAGCCTGGAGACATCTCCCAGCTGACCGTACCCAGTTATACTTAGGGAAGAAAGAAGCAGCGGAAGTATCCTCTTCCTTGCTTCTGTTTGCTGAGGGTAGTGGCAGCAGTTGTCCCATGGTAACCCAGTGTATTTTTTTTTTTTTTTAATGTAGCCTATACATTACCTGTGTCCTCCCTGCTTGGGGATGGAGCTATTGTGTAGAACCATTTGGAGACTGTTGGCAAAGCAGAAACCTGCCTGTGAGGGGCATCTTCAGTGATATGCACTGACTACCCTCCTCTCTCCTCTTCGTGTCCAAAGCTAGAATTACCTCTGGTAAACCAATGCTCCTGTAAACGCCCTTCCGAGGGAACTGTCTCCCTTGTGATGTGCTGTTGTCAAGACAAGACAGTATGGTCCCATCATTTACGTAAGAGTAGTGCCAAGGTGGACTGTTCTGACTTGAGTCTTCCAAGAATTTAACATACTCTTCCTACAGTCCATGACTGGGGGCACCTTGGGAACATTTTAAGTGTTGGGGGAGGAGGGGGGAGGGTTGGTTTGTTTATGGGTTTTTTTCGTATGTGCATTTTTTTATTTTTTTAGCAAATGTGTTTTTTCCTAATGAAAAGGTTAACTTCTTTACCCTGGATTAAGTTTCTGCCTGGGTCCTGTTAAGGTGATTGATCCATTTTAAGTATATTGTGTTAATGATTTCAGAGCACTGAATGCCTTGGGTGGATGCACAAACATCTTCTGAAGAGTTTTGGCTGCAGTGCCATTCCTAGAAACTGAAGCCAACCATTTGATATTGCAGATTCCTGTTAAGTGAAAATGCTTGCAGCTGGCATGGAAAGTACATTGGAAACACGCTTGGAACTACTGACAAATTCGGCATTATGAAAATTGTCTTCCACACTTAAAAGACTGAAGGGACTATTTTCTTAAATGTCAGTAAGGTCTAGAAGCTCAGGCTGGGATCAGTTCCATTGGTGCAAGCCATAGTTTTTGCAGTGTAACAGCATGCAAATGTCTCATAAATTATACTTCATCTGGCTGTTGCTATCCTACGTTACAGTTTAATTATAATTATTTATTTTCATGAGTCTAACTTTAGAATTTGCTTTTCTGCTATTCAAGGTGATACTGGAGATATTCCATTTTGAAGAGTTGTTTTCAAATTTTTGTTTTCAGTAAGCTGTCTTTTAGTTTACAGTCATCAGGATGCAATGATAGGATGTTTATTTTCCTTGTCTTATCTCTCTGTAAATGTTAAGGCAACTAACTGATTGCAGCAATGCAGAGTCAGGCTCTCGGTTATGTTTTGGGTGAGACTTTCTTTCAAAAAGGAATTTCATATTGGAAAAAACATGTACTGAGAAGCATGGAGGAAACCTTTGAAACTCTTTGTGACGCACGCAGAGCCATGGACTGATACCGACAGTGGCAGAAAATGGCAAGCAAAGTATTAACATTCTTGGCTTCAAAAACAGACTACAGGCTAAATGTATTCTGCATCTTGAAATACAGAACAATATATTTTTGTATCTTGGAGCTCATTTTGTCATCTCAGGAGGTTGGTTTCTGATGTCTACAACAGTGTAACACAGAGCAATGTGATCTACACATAGCAGGATTGTTACGATCATTTTTGAAACATGTTTTGGCAGGCAAGGCTTAATATGTGAGTAAGGATCTCTTAAAGAAGGAAAGGATAAAACTAACTATAGCTATGATAGCTACAGTAGCACAGCTACAGGACAGTTCTCTCAGGCTTTCATAAAAAACCTCTTCCCTTGTGGAAAGGAGTTGCTCTCGTTTTTCTATTTCCATCAAGTAGTGAGGTGGTCATCTTACTCAGCTGTTTAGTCCTCAGACCAATTTTTAACATTTTACTGTTTGGCTGTGATTGAGTTAGGCTGAATTATTGTTTATCTGCTTATTTTAACTTCTTTAAACACTTAACTTGATAGGCAGGATTTTTTTTTTTGCTCTGTTGTAAAAGCGGTTTTGAAACCACTTGGCGTTTGATAGTGTTGGGTCAGTTATTTTTTTCTGCAGGGTGAGGTTATACAAATACCACTGATTTGAGAATTTAAAATTTGGTTATGGAATCGCCTAAAAGGTGATTTTGAAAAAAACAAGGTGGAGCAGGGAGAGATCCAGGCAGGAACAATGTGGATCCTCTTATATTTATTCCTTTACAAGTAGATTAGAGGAACAGTTACCAGGAGTAATATTTCTCTCCCTGCGCTATGCACCTAGTAAATGGCTTGAGATCTTCAGGCCCTGTCCAGCCCTATTTTTCTCACTATTTCTATGTGTCTGAATCAGAAGTGAAGTGCTTATTTCTCTCTCTCTCTTTTTTTTTTTTTTTTTTTTTTTTTCTCCAAGTAAGGTTTTGTGCCCTTGAATTGTTTTCTCCATAGTCATTAACTTGTTGTTCTGAGCTGGTGAATGGTAGCACATAACTAAATTCAAATCATCAAGAAATCCTGGTTTCTCCTGCTCTGAATGGTGTTGCTGCCCGTGGAGCTGCACCTTCTTTTTATCTTTGGGGCAAGAATAAATGAATAAGTAAATAAAATTCAGCAGAGTTACTAGGTAACTGTGGTAAGACTCATGAAAGCACTTGTGGCTGGTGTATTAGTTTGAACTGCTTTATACTAAGCACATGTGAGAGGAACGGAGTAATTCCTGCCCTGCAGCATTTGCAGTCTTAAAAACTCATTTTGTCTTCACTTTGCTTTGGTTTAAAGAGTAAAGGCCTTCGGGCAACTGTTTTGTGTGTGGACAGGAAGGGCAGTAGGGCTATGGTTATTATTAACTTGTGTCTGTCTGCTGCCATACTGCCATGTCCTCTATCTTGGGCCAGGAAAATGTTGGAAGAGCAGTGGGAAGACCCTAAGCCAGGAAGGAATCTGGCTTTTGGAGCAGTGGCTGCAAACGCGGCAGCAGAATGTGAGGGGTGGGCATGAAGAAAACTGGGCAGAGCAGCTCAGAAACAGTGAAGAATAAGGCTTTTCAGGTCTGCAGTGGCTTTTGAGGAGAGAGCTTGAATGTCGGAGGGGAGCTGGTGCAGAGGAAACCCAATGATACCTGGAGCCCACCTGCACCTCTCAGTCCTTTTGTAGAATGGAAAGGGCAAGGTGGGCAGTCCAACCGTGTCATCAGAGTTCCTGCTGGCCTGGCTGTCAGAGAAGCAAATGCAAATCAGTTATTTCAGTAACTGTTTTCAAGAAAGGCTCTGCTAACGTTCCCGTTTGCTGTGACCTGTCACCCGGGTGAGCTGGCGTTGCAGGGCTAAAGGGCAGACAGGATTTGCCGGGAGGAGCCTGGCCGAGCTCGCCGCGAGATGGCAGCGCGCCGTTTGCTAGCGTCAGGCAGGGCTCCACGGGGATTGGGGAGATGGAAAATCCACAGGTATTTTTAGTACAGCCGGTTTCTGTAAGCACATCCTTGGAAAAAGAGAGAGATATTCTACAAGTGAAGAGAAATGGCCATGGAAAGGTCAGCCTTGGTCAATTCTGTGACACAGGAATGAGTCATTAATGTGATTTCTGTAAACAGTTCTGAGGTTGTGGCATTTGAAATTCTGGAAGGATGTTTGTAAGGACGAAGATTTTAAGTTTCCTTGATTGCATTAATTTTTGTCCCCAGGGCTGTGGGATAGCTGGGGACAATGCATTGTAACACTGTTAGGTGGCATCTGCTCAGATGCTCTCTCAAAATTAGTGCATCAAGAACCTGTGCAGCTCAATAGCATTTAAGTTCAGTGCTGTTATTTAATCCCTTACCAAATATCGACAGAGGAATTATACTTTATTAATATATGTTACCTTCTCTAAGCTTCATTTAACTTAGTTCTACATTAAAAAAGCGAAATGCTGACAACAAAATTACCTCCATGTTTTAAAATGCAGGAGCTGTATCTTGGGGATGGTGGAAGAGGTACCGTAAATAGAAATTTCTGCATTGTTATATTATTTAACGTCTGTAAAAATGTTGTTTTCAGACCTTGACTCCTATTATATTCTCAGACTTATTTGGAAAGGAGAAACATGGGTCATGTCTACAGATAGATACCATCTCCTTTATGTTTTTGGTAAAGACAATTACCTAATTGCAAGTTATTTTCTCCCTTCCTCCCCCCCCCCAAAA
>NW_010318681.1:0-16205 GCF_000700745.2 Antrostomus carolinensis | reverse complement strand
CCCACCTCTCAAGCCTGTCAAGGTCAGTTGGTTTCAAGGACAATTATGCGATACATTACCAGAAACACCTGAGCTGTGGGTTCAACTGTTTGTCTTCTAGTTAAAATGAGTAATTAAGTTTTCTGAGCTCTCAAACAAGCATGCAAAACATCATTAGCATTAGCTGACAAATAGAAATATGTTCCAGTCCAGAGTGTCAGTATAATTCAAACCAGCTTGATCATAAATATCTGCCACAGACCACCTGACATAGTAGAGGTGAGAAATGAAGTCCCCTGATTGCATCTGGGGTGCCACGTCCAGTTCTGGGCTCCCTCGTTCAGACCCAACCAAGTGCAGCAGTGATCCACAAGGACTTTCAGTGGGCTGGAAACTGTGATGTGCAAGGAGAGGCTGAGTTGGATTTGTTCGGTCTGGAGAAGGGGAGACCTTATTACTATCCACAGCTTCTGAATGGGAGGGTGTAGTTTGTGTCAGAATCACAGAATGGTTTGGGTTGGAAGGGACCTTAAAGATACCTAATTCCAACACCCCTGACATGAGCAGGGACACCTTCCACTAGACCAGGTTGCTCAAAGCCTCATCCAACCTGGCTTTGAACACTTCCAGGGAGGAGGCATCCACAGCTTCTCTGGGCAACCTGTTCCAGTGTTTCACCACCCTCACAATAAAGAATTTATTTCTAATATCTAACCCAAACCTATACTCTTCCAGTTTTAAACTGTTATCCCTCATTCTATCACTTATTATAAGTCCCTCCCCAGCCTTCCTGTAGGCCCCTTCAGGTACTGGAAGGCTAGTATAAGGCCTCCACAGAGCCTTCTTTTCTCCAGGCTGAACAACCCCAACTCCCTCACCTTGTCTTTGTAGGAGAGGTGCTTCAGCCCTCCAATCATCTTTGTGGTTCTACTCTTGACTCACTCCAACAGGTCCATGTCCTTCTTGTGTCTTGGGCTCCAAAGCTGGATGCAATATTCCAGGTGAGGTCTCACTGGACCAGAGAAAAGACAGAAGCAGACTCTTCAGAGATGCAAGACAATAAAAAAAAGAGGCGATAGGCACCAGCTGAAACATGGGATTAGAAAAATTTCACTGTGTGTGTAGTCAAACTCCAGCTGCCCAGAGACTCTGTGGAATCTCTGCCTTTGAAGATATCCAAAACTCAACCGGACAAGACCAGATGGCCCCTGGAGGTCCTTTTAAACTTACACTTTTTCTGTGGTCTTCTGATTTTTATGAACTCATGGAACTAAATCCTGTAAAGGCACTGCAGACATTTCCTTTTAACAAAGCAAAAAACATGAAGGGAGGAAATCCAATATATTTTCTGCTTAAAGATTCCAGCTCTGTGTCTCAGGTGCTGTGGGTATCAGCAGGCAGCAGTAGGGATGGAGGAATCACATCGTTTTTTTCTGCCTCTGAAATGTTGGCCCTGGGAAGGGAATATAGAACATGATAAGGAGAATGGAAAAGACAGACTAATCTCAAAAAGAAGATACAAACAAAATGAACACAAAGATGTTTAATCTGGCAGTATGGGTTCAAATTTTATTAGCGTGCCCTAGCTTGGCATTTGACACTCCCTTTCTGTGATAACTGAAGTTGTACCTTAGAGATAATTTTGCTTCTAATTTAACTCAGATGCTCTCATAGTTCTGTACAGCACCTGTTTTATATCTCAGCTTCGCACTCTGAGGGAAAAGAGAGAAAATGATTTTTAAAAGCCAAATTTTAAATGCCAAAAAAAAAATATTAACATACAAATGGGAGCAGATGTTGCTTTCATAAAGGTTCACAGCACACACACAAAAAAAGTCAGTACTACACACTGAGTTTAATCTCTCCTCTTCCTCTCACTCCATTTTGGAAATAATTTTAAATACCCTATTAGTTTTGGGATAGATGGCCATCAGCTTTGTAGTCTAAGGCTGACTTTCATTTTCTTTCTTTCATTATATTTACTCCCAAAGAACCAAGCCAATTTCCTCCTCCGCGTGTCCTAATCCAGAATCACTAAACAGCTTATTCCTATGTACTGCAACTAATTTCCAACTTAATTCCGAATGCCAATATTTGAGTTACGGTCTGCTAGGTGCAGCTGGCTTTGTCAGCACTCCGATTGTCTGACTCAGATCTAATTCATCTACAATACTCTAGTGAAGTCTTGAGGAACCTTTAGATATTTTCTTCATTTTTAATAATGAAAAGAGTCTCCAGTTAAGCCTCATCATACAAATAGAACATCTGAATAAAAGACCTACCACAGGTTGTAATTACAATTGATTATATGATGAAGATAAAGTACTTCAAGAGCACTGCCTGAATAATTATTTGAAACTTGGACCAGGATCTCTCTTGAATTTGGAGAGGGTCAGTGGGCTTCCTTGGTTTGTGATGATATTCCACATATTTGGTGTCCTGGCTTGGGTCAGAACCAGAACTGGTAATAGAGGTTGGAAGAAGAGCAGTAGGTGTATGGCACTTGGGGTATTTTGGATGAACGGTATCTGGGTCATCAGAAATGCAAAGAAGTTGAAAGAGAATGCAGAGGGAATTTCACTGTGTGCCAGAGCAGCACAGAGTGCTCACTAGTACCACACAGGATCTCTGTGACAGTGGCTAGGACATGATATACTTTATAGCGTTCACAAAGCAGATGATGTAGTACCAATAACGACAGCCCACATTGCATGTGACAGTCCTGTCAGCAGCTTGGTTTATCACCATGTTGAGATGGGATGATAATCCACAAGACATGATGAAGTGTGATAAACCACGGTGGGATGATAAGCCACAAGACATGATGAAATATGATAAACCACGGTGGGATGATAAGCCACAAGACATGATGAAACGTGATAAACCATGGTGGGATGGGATGATAAACCACAGGACTTCTTTTTTGTTTGTTTGGTGGGATGATAAGCCACAAGACATGATGAAACCACAGGACTTCTTTTTTGTTTGTTTTTTTTCCATTTCTGTCTATTAGAAAGAGGTCCCTGTGATGAAGCTTTGAATCACAGAGATGTAACATTCTTCTGAATGGATCTCAATGAACAATTACAAATTACTCTCAGATGTGTCTCATCTCTTTTTGAGGCCTATAAGGATAGGGTAGGTTACTTTTACCTCCTCCTGACTATCTTTACAGCTTGTGTGAGGAAAAACACAACAAAGGCAGAGCTGGGAAAACCACAGGTACCGGATTGGTTTCTGTCAACAGCAATCTTAGCAAAGGGACTAAGAAACAAAATCTCAAATAGGCGATTTGTCAGCACCAAATTCAGACATTTACCAAATGGTGACAAACCAACCTTTGCACAACTTGACCCAGGGCCAACTGAGTTCACCACTGTTTCACCTGATGCTTTCATGGTCCTGCAGCCCAAGCCAAACTCCTTGACTGCCCACATAGTCTCACACATTGGCTTTGGTCTGGAATGGGCCAAGTTGCTCTCTAGACTAGAAAGCTCAGGCACAAGAAAACTGAACTGGGACACGGGAAGAGTAACCTGCTAAAGTGGGCAACATGGATGCAACGGTCTCAAGCCATCTGTCTCTGTGAACTCAAACCTAAACTCAAGGCCCAGAAGCTCAAGTCCTGTGGACAGAACTAAACAGATACCCACTGAATTCATCTGGCTTTTATTTAATCATGTCCTATGGAGTGCTTCGACTCTCATCCCAAACACTCTCCTGTAGATAAACCATACCTTTGTGCTGGCTGAGTGCTTCCTGAAGACCTTGTCACATGCAACATCTCCCACAAGTGCTACAGAGGTGGGCATGAACTCATTCACAGAGACAATGAGTGTCTTTTGGGGGTAGAGAAAATATGTTTTCATGGGTCATTAGATAAGGCAGGCTACCACACTAACCGCTGGGATCCAGACTCTTTGGTCTTTACAACAGAATCATATTTATGATTCATATCCCATGTTTGAACCTGAACACAGACATTTACATCCATGTACTGTAGCAATGTTCTTCTCTCACAATCTTCAAAGTAGTTTCCAGCTCCCTGTAGGGAGCAGTCTTTGAAGTTTATATGGGAGGTACTAGCTGATTCAGTATGTCCCTGGCCCTCAAATTTTAACTTAAACTGAAATATTCTTCCTCTGCCAGTAGACAAATTGGAGAATACATGACTTCTGTTCCCTTAATGATGGACGATTGGATTTTCCAGCTCCTGCTGACATGACATCCCTACAAACAAGACTTACATCTCTGTAGGATTTCCTGTGAAAATAAGCAGATAAATAATTAAACACCTTTGCGTAGTAGAAGTTAATGAAAACAAATCAGGAAGCATTCCTGAGCATGGAACTGGGGCGGGATTTTATCTTTTAATCATTATGAGTGAAAAAGAAACACAGGGGAAAGGCACCAGAGAAAGAGCAGAAAGTTAATTAAAATGCATAACCTTCTGGTGTTTCCAAATTACATATTGACCTGGGGCAAACTTCCAATTTCATCCACCAGGATGTTCCATAAACATAGATTTACAGAGGACTTGTTCCTCTAGAACTATACGAAAAGGCTCATTTTTTTGCCAGTTGAGTTATTTAAACAGGTGGAATTGTGCATTATGCTACCTGCCAAGTTAATTTGTAACCCTCTTTCCCCAATGTATCTAGAAATTGTTTGATTTTCCTCCAGAAAACGAACCAGTTTCTAAACCTCTCACATTAATGAAGCTAACTTTGGAACCCACAAGCCCACATTGCATGTGACAGTCCTGTCAGCAGCTCTAAGGTAGATCATGTTTTCCAATTTAAATATATTAATTTTTTATCATCTACCAATTTAGACACATGTCCTGGTTTTGACTGGGATAGAGTTAATTTTCTTCTCAGTAGCTAGAATAGCTGTGTTTTAATTTCAGTGTGGGACTGCGTATGAGAAGAATGATGATTATATAGTGATGTTTTTGGTTGTTGCTGGGAAATCAAGAATGTGCCAATTTCCTATGTTTTCTTAGTGTGCAGGTGCAGAAGAAACTGGCGGGGAGGGAGGGGAGAATAGTAAATTAGCAGACCCAGATTGGCATTTGGATATGCCAGTGGGGTATTCCATATCATATAACATCATGTTCAGTATATAAATGAGAGCTGGCTGGGAAGAGGACCTCTCTCTCCCCCAGGATTGCAGTTTCAGGTTTGGGGTATTTTCCACTCTTTTGGGATCACTATTGATGGGTGGTGAGCAACTGTACTCTGCATCACACATTTGTATATTCTTTTATTATCATATACAATTATTAAATCAGTTTTATTTCAACCTATGAGTCTCCTTTTCTTGATCCCCTCCAATTCTCTCCCCTATTCCCTGGGTGTTGGGGGGGTAGGGGAGTGAACGAGTGACTGTCTGGTGTTTGACTGCCAGTCAAGTTAAACCATGACAACACTATTGCAAAAATCTAGATTTCTAAACATCTGCTATGACATTTCTTAAAGATCACGTCATTCAATGTCTTCTACCATCAATCACTTCAAAAATCGACCATTAGAAATCCTTAAATAATAATGTACAACTTACTTATGGAAATGTATTCCAGGAAGTTGTGTTTGTTGGGGCTGTTGGTGTAATAAGACTCTTCTCTTGAGTTCTGGCTGAGCTGTGTCTCTACTTCCTCCAAGCAGTCACATGGAAACTTCCTTGTTCACCATCCAATGGGCCTCTTCTGTATTTACAAGCATCTACAGAATTGTACAGGAACAATAAACAGAAATTCATAAAAGTTAGGTTTTTATTTGTGTGAAAACATTTCTGAGCAAAAGAAAAAAAATCATCATATGTGACTATGACACTTAGTTTATTCCCTGGATGAATATAGACAATTACTCAAATAACATGTTAGTCTCATCAACTTGCCCTCCTTCCAGAAATAAGCCCAGAGTTCTTTCTGATCACTGAAACTGAAAATTGAAAACAGTAAATTCCACGCTCACCCTAAATTACCTGGTTTTGACTTGCTCCAGTTTTGATGGAGATGTACTATAATATACACACATTTCTGCTCACAGATAAAACAATTTCATAGAATCACAGACTCGTTTGGGTGGGAAGGGATCTTAAAGCTCATCCAGTCCCAACCCCCCTGCCAGCAGCAGGGACACCTTCCACTAGACCACGTTGCTCAAAGCCTCATCCAACCTGGCCGAGAACACTTCCAGGGAGGAGCAGCCACAGCTTCTCTGGCCAACCTGGGACACTGTCTCACCACCCTCACACCAAAGAATTTCTTCCTCACATCTCATCTAAACTTCCCCTCTTCCAGTTTAGAGCCATGACCCCTTGTCATTAACTGCCCTTATAAAAAGTCCCTCCCCAGCCCTCCTGGAGCCCCTTCAGGTACTGGGAGGCCACTATAAGATCTCCCTGGAGCCTTCTCTTCTCCAGGCTGAACAACCCCAACTCTCTCAGCCTGTCCTCACAGCAGAGCTGCTCCAGCCCTCGGATTTTGCTTTGCCTTTATTTTATACAATCAAAGCCCAATTCTCAGGGTACAAATTAAAACAGCAACCCTAACTCAAGTCCTTCCTCAAACAGTCCTAAAGTCTTTCCTATGCCAGTTCCAAATGGGTTTTGGGAAGCGTTATGAGCCAGGGTTGTTTGTCTTTTTCTCTTCCCTGTGCAAAAAGTGTTCAGACAGTGTTTTTCACCCGTGACACTTCCAATCAGAACCACCTTGCCTGTGCTAGGTATCTGAGTGAGAAAGAATAGCTTAGAAACGGATCTTCATACTTCTTAAATTATTTGGAAGGATATCTGCTGAAACACTTGAATGTGTTACAAGAAATGTAAATAAATGAAAAACGTGCTTATTAGTTTCGTGCAAAATCTGAAACCCCAGAATCTTGCATGAATATGAAAGGGAAAATAAGTGATAATGTTTTCATCTCACCTCTTTTCCTAGGCTTTTTCTTTGCCATGTGCTGGATATGGAATCTAAATCCTGAATCACATGTGCAGCACACAGGTATTAAGCACAGTAAGCCTGTAGGGATCTTTTCCTTTGCTATACCAATTACCTGCCTTGAACAGTGATGAATATTAAAAATTCTTCGGGCTTTACACTGAATGAACTGGGGAAATCAAATCTATATTTTAAGGAATATTTATTAGTCTTGTTTAACAGAGGGGAAGGTTATTTTTGTTCTAATTTGGATGAGCTAAAAAGTACGTCAGTGTTGAGAACATCTGAAGATAGAGAATGTCGGTAGTGCTACGAACAACTCACTCATTTAGAGACGAAGGAAGTGATTGGGTTCCACCCAGACTAATTAATAGTTATCTACAAAAAAACATTCCAAGGTTTTGCTCTAATTCCTTTCAAACTATGTAGATGAAAAAATTTGAAAACCCTAATAAAAATTGCGTTACTAAAATAGGACAAAACCAACCAAAAACCCAAAGACACTTTAATTGCTTTACTATATACACATTTTAGGTGATACAGGATGAATTGGTGATTAACAGTAAAGTTGAGTTAGCATGACAGACTTCAGCTACCTGCAATATAAATTGTGTTTGACATGCTAAAATATAGTAAAGGAAAAATAATGTATCCCGAATGTATTATTTGTTCATATTATTTTTCAGCTTTTGGAAATGAAAAGTTCAAATCTAGCTCCAGTGAAAGCACACACAAAATTGTGAAAAATCTGTGCCTATTATATATCTGTAGTTATATTGTTATAAGATTATAAATAAATGCAGAGAAATATATGCAGAGAGACATATAAGCTCTAACCACATTAGTTTTATCTCTCTGGGAACATAGTATGAAATTCCTAATTTTACTGATCCCAGTAAAACGGCAAATTTCCATCATATAGTCACTGTATTTTATATTTTATGGGGCCAAATTTGCTATTGCAAACAGGAGTAACATGCTGAGCACGTTACATCTGTGGTTGTTAAGAAATCAAAAGTGTACTGCCTGGAAGTCAGACAAGAAGTGGAGCAGATGGAAGATAACACATGAAAAAGTGTTTGTTTCGTGGAATGGGGTGATCCCAGGAGTGGCATTGAGCAAAAACACAGCAGGTACCTGCCTGACACGTGGCTCTTTTTGGAACTACACACCCTGAAAATCCTGTCGTTTCAGTATTTTGACTTTTCTTCTCCTGAGGAAGAAAAAAGAGGAAAAAAAAAATTTAAAAAAATCTCAGCTGTAGATTTGGAAGGAAGGAAGGAATGAAGGCAATATTTTGGGGAAATTAAAATTTTACTGAAGTTGACTTCCCTTTAATTGTATTGTAATTGCTCTGGGCCAGCTTTAAAAAAGAGACTGTCCCAAAGGGAGAAGGCACAGGAGAAAGAATGATAATAGAAGAAAAAATATCTGAGCTGTGTAAATGAATGTCCCTGAAAATTAACAAAATAAGTAGAGGAGGATGGATGTCAATGTCTCAAAAATGCTGCAACGTAAAAAATATAATAAAAAGGGGAATTATTACCTTGGGAGTGACTAAAAACTGTATAAGATTCTTTAAATATATAAAAGGAAAGAGATAAAGGGCTGAAAACTGAAATAATTAGCCCACTAAGGGACTAAGGCAAAACTTAATACAAAGTGAACAGGATAGAGTGGGAAAAATAAATGAGTTTTGAACTTCTTAGTATTCGTGAGGGAAATCTGAGGTGAAATGGTATCAATAAAAGAAACCACATTTTCCAAGTGCTGAGTGGTACAAGCGAAAGGATATCATTGCAGAAGAAGACTTGGGTAAGTTAAAAATCACTAAAACCAGAAAAAGCTTCAAGAAAATGGGTTATCCCTTAAATAACCGAAAGGAACATCAGAAGAAATTAGTAAGAGATTGTGGAGGTTCTTTTCAGAGAAGGTATGCACAGAAAAACTGGGAAAGAAAATGAGGATTCAAATGACTCCTTTAGAAAATAAAGAATGAAATAGTAAATAAATCAATCCACAACTCCACAGATCCAGTTGTGAGGATACACAGTGGAGAAATGCAACAGGAAAAGGTTAAAGGTGCCTATTTTATCAATATATGATTGTCTTTCAGGAATGGATTCTTTCAAGTTCTGTTTTCCAACAATACTCCTCACAACAGCGTAATTATTTTAAAATTACATATATTTAGTTACTAGGAAAAAAACAAACCAAAACCCAAAAAAACAGTGTGATAAAATTAGAAGAAAATTAGACAAGAAATATTTCTATAATTGGTAATTACAAATCTGAACATTGGAAGTAAAAACTGTCCATTCAGACTTTTGTAGTGTTTTCGGTCCTAATTATATGCAATTATTATGCTGTGTGCAAAAGAAATAATCTCCAAATAATTCTCTTTTGTATTGTCAGTGCGGCACTCTGAAGCAGTTACTGTGCACTCCAAGTATATTATTGATAAATAATAATATTTTTAAAGAAATAATACTTGGTCCCTATACAAAATTCTGTATAAACAGAACCTCAGTGCCTGAAGTGATGAGTATCCTGCCAAAAGAAAAATGAGATAAATTAAGTGACTTGTCTACAGTCACCCTACAGATTGTCCTGGTTCCAGTCTAGAACCTCAGCTACAGGGATATTTCACTGTCAGAAAAAGATCTATAATCAACCTCTGATGAGTCATCTGATGGAGATGGATTTATTCACCATTTCAATGCCACTGTGGTTAAAGACTTGCCTTTCCCATTAATTACTACATTAATAATGTTTATTAAGGTGTATACACTTATTCAAGTGGCCATGAGTAAATAATTTTCCAGACAGACATTGCAATTACTATTGTAAAATTGATTGTATAAAACATTGTCTGAAAGTCTCAGGCCATATTCACTAGGTGAAAACCATAAATGCTTTTAAAACTCACAGGTTCTTGTTCCATTTAGTTCAGTCTAGAGGGCAGTGCCCAACCACTTTGGGTTTGTATTTAGGACAAACCACTCTCAACAAAACTGGTTTTAGGTTCTGGGAGATATAAATACAGATTACTGGGGTAGAGAAGAGTGAAATTAATTAATGATAAGCCAGAAATGAGATAATTATCATTACTTATAAACAACCTGAGCAGACATATAGTGCAAAAGAATATTTTCTTATGGTAAAAAATGTATATGAAAAAACCAAATCTATGAAAAAAAATGTTTGTAATTGAATTATTGGAGTGAGAGAAGGGCTATAAATATGTAGAGTGACAATTACAACAGAAAAAACCCATCAACAAGATCCAGAAAATATTAAAGTTTCAGCATCTATAATTAGAGCCTGCTCTTCTTATTTCACAGAAACTGAATTTCAACCATGATGTAGAAATTATTAAAAAAAAAAAAAAAAAAAAAGCTTTTCCATCAATTTGGTAGACATGTCCCTCCATTAGACTTGAGAACTTACAGCAAAACACAATCTGCTTCTTCAAGGAGAAGTAACGTTGATAACTGTTCATTTAACAGATTTTATTTAGTAGCAAGAAATCTATCTTCAGAAAATCCAATCTGCAAATGTAGCTCTCCTTGATCTTAGCACGGTTTTGTTTGAATGTAGGAAAAGAAACAGAGAATTCACCCTTTGATTTCGCTTTATTCTTAAATAATACTCTAGCTGCAGATGTCAGAATGACAAATTCCTTGGCTTTTTCTTTCTCTTAAGGGATGAATGTGACCAAGGCAAAGAACACTTTAGAAGTCCCTTTCAGAGTCTTCTGGATGCCCTGTGACATCTTTCAGTGATTTCACCTGTAGCTCAGAGGTCCAGTGGTTGGCCGAGTGATTACTTCAGGCACCTGAACAATTTTTTGGGCCGCAGATCACAGAGAGGCTGCAAAGTGAGTGGTTTGTTCCACAAAACTCCACATTTTGTGGCCCTCGAGTGGGCATTTGTCTTTGTACCAGCTCAGGTCACGGCACCGACCTGCTGCTTTATTTCCCTTGGTATGACTTTCACAGAGCCTGCCAAGGTAACCAACCTCCCACACTGCTGGCCACTGGCCTCCTAGAACTGGGACCCAAAACCCAGGAAATGTTGAGTCCTAACAGCAGACAGTTATTTTATAAGTAGCTATTATTTGTGGATTTATAGTTGTAGATGTCCCCTCCCTGGAAGTGTTGAAGACCAGGTTGGATGAGGCTTTGAGCAACCTGGTCTAGTGGAAGGTGTCCCTGCTGATGGCAGGGGGGTTGGAACTGGATGAGCTTTAAGGTCCCTTCCAAACCACATGATTCTATAATTCTGTGATTCTATGATTTGTCTTATTGTTCATGTATTTTGGTAACTCAAGCATGCAGTCCTAGGTTTCAGCCAGTGTAAATTAATGACCTTCGGCCAAAATATTTTATGAATATTTGCAGTCAATTACTTTTTATTATTTCCATATCTGTAGATATTATGAACTGGTTCTCAGGTGATTAATTTTAATGGCACCATGCATAAATGGGAAGTCTACCTTCTGAAAGGGGGGATATTTGGTGCTTATTTTTCAGGTTTCACTGCAGTAAGAGGAACAATGTTCTCACACTGCAGGAGCACAGGATGCCCATGACATTATTAGGAACAGTGTAAGTAAGTCACTGAGGAGTGATCAATTTCTTTGGAGAAATAGTTATAAAAGCAAAAAAAAGTTGCTTCTATCCCGTGTTCCTTCTTCTCCAAATGCATTTTCAGCCTTAATGCAGCTTAACCCTCCAACCTGGTACATTCTGGAGATGTATCACATCCCAGGATTTCTCTTTCTTTGAGCACCTCGTAGCACACATTCCTGTTGTTGTCAGTGAACCAGATCACAGCAACATTCACATTTCCAAGGATGAAAATGAGAGGATTGGGAAAGGTAATTGCAGATTATACCTATACCAGCAATTCTCAAACCCTGCATAAGTACTGTACAAACACACACATACATGTATATATCTGCAAATATATATATATGTACGTATATACATACACACACATATAAAAACTACTTACTACTTAAAAATTTGTAAATCTCTACATTTTAATTAGAACTGCGGTGGGGCGGGGTGGGGGAAAAGACAGCATTCTAGGAGAAGTGTTTGGAAGAATAAATTCTACTGTTTCCTATCATGTAAAACAGAAATTGTTCTTTTTAGGAAAAAAAAAGATTAACTGAAGTGGTTTCCTGTGAGATAAGGGGACTGGATTGATGATAGAGAAGGTTGCTTCCAATCCTATGCATTCAGGGGGAAAAATAAATAAATAAATAGATAGATAAATAAATAAATAAATAAAATTTCTTACCAGGCTACTTTTTGGCTCACAGAAGATGTCTCCAGCCTGGCAGAACTCCTTCGGAGGAATGTGTATGAAACCTGGTGTTCCCTCAAGCACCTCAAGTTCAGGGGGAGTTTGAGATTAGTGTTGGCCTGGGGAAAGATGAAATTGATAAATAATCTTTTGAAATGTGAATTAGATCTTTCTGATTTAAATTTTTTTTCTAGATTTCTGTATATAAAGTTTTCACTAATCTTAAATCCCTTGCTAAGTGCCTCTGAACTTCAGGATTGGAGCCTCTGCCCATGTGCTAGCAGAAGCAATCTCCTCCCCACGTCTGGCAAGGGCTGTGTCAGACACTTTTCTTCACCTTTCAGCAGATATTCAGCAGTCAAAGAGAATCTCATTTTTACACAGACACTGAAATGCTAATTCATTTTAATTAATAACCTGATTTCTATCCCTCCACAGTGCTCTGAAGCTGATTCATACAGCTTCTCCATGCGGGAAGGAGGAAACTTTGATCTCAGAAGGGCTCCAGGTAGGAAGGGAAGAAGATAATGACATTTTCTATTTACCAGGAAGGTAAAAGAATTGTGTGCAAGGCAATCAGTGAGCAGACAGCTCAGGGAGAGTGTTGCAGACGCCACTAGATATCGCTACAAACTCTAATTTCCGAGTGGCTGAGCAAATTTTAATTCCCCCATTAAGCCAGTAACCATTAAGTCCGGTTTAGGCACCGTATATCTTCCTGAGTATTTCTTCCAAAACCCTATTAGTTAGAGGCTGCTTATGCCCTGAAGGTTGAAAATTTATTATCCCTTCCGAGGCGGGAGTTTGTTTATTTATTAAGGCAGAGGAAATTAGTCTTTGTTTAGTCTTTACTATGACAACTCATGGATCACTCTAATTATCCAATTGATTTCTAAATTCTGCGGAGCTGTTGGCCTCGGTGATATCTTGTACTTTTAAAAGGAGGGTTAAGTTATAATGGGCAGCATGTGTCTTTATTATTTTTTTTATTTTATATATATAGCATTTCTGAGTAATTCAACAGAAAGTACTTATTTCCCTTTCTGATATGTCCTTGAAGACAAGGTTAAATAGATAACCCACTGGTTTTAAGCACTTATAGCTGTTTCCTGGGGGAAATGAACACCTGCTGCTGCTAAATTTATCTACTTGGTCATCTCATAGTGAAGCTGTTACACGTTGTCATGTTCAGGCAGCCACTCTGGACTTAAGACATTGTGACAGAACATGTGCATTAATCCTGCCTTTTTTTTTTTTTCCCCCCTCTTAATTCTCCTATTTTTTTTCTCTTTTTGTATTTTTTTCAGGATAGAAATGGTATGAATGTTAATCTTTTATTTTTTTCTTTTTTTTCTTTTTTCTCTTTTTTTTATTATTTTCTTTTTTCTTTTTTTTTCTCTTTTTTATTATTTTCTTTTTTTTTGTTTTTTCTTTTTTTCTTTTTTTCTCTTTTTTTTCTCTTTTTTATTATTTTCTTTTTTCTTTTTTCTTTTTTCTTTTTTCTTTTTTTTCTTTTTTTTTCTTTTTTTCTTTTTTTTATTTTTTTTCTTTTTTTTCTTTTTTTTCCCCCCTATCATTCCTTTATCCAGTATGAGATGTTCCCTTTACATGACTTCTTTTAGGAATGCATTAGAAATCATACTGACACTTGTTATTTTCCCACAGCAGTTAATGAACTTTCCATTCTGCTAAGAGAATGATCATCAATTCTATTACACACAACAAGCTTAGTGCTAACTAAACTTTAAAATAACTCCATCTATATTTACCTGCCTGAAACTTTCTAGCTCTCCAGAAGAGTGCATTCAGAATGAACAATATTGAAATTACATTAAGAAAAGGCACGCTGTCAGCAAAATCAAGGTGTAAAAGAGAACAATTTACAATTTATTTCTTATTTTGAAAGAACTCAGATGCTTTCTTTTCTCCTGTGAGCAATCTGTTAAGATTTTTAGCGTTGGGATTTCAATAACATGTAAACTTCATCATTAAAAGATTCTTTAAAAAAAAAAGTGATCTGAAAAATAAAGGCTTTTCACTAATTATATTAGTTACTTTCTGGTTTTGTTATTTTTAATAGACTAATAAATATGTGCAAATGGAGAATAAATAGTTATAGATACTAAAATTCAGATTTTGGAAAAGGAATACTCAGCATCACAAAGATTCAGTGATGCAAGACCCCAGATTTTTAAAGGTAATCAAATATTTACTAGTGAAATAGAATTCTTACGTCCTTTGGGGAAAAAAAAGAAGTTACTTTTTCATAGAACATCCTGAATTCCTCTGGTACATTCTGCCTATTTTGGCCTATTTCCACTCCCTAATTTTATCACTGACTCATTTTTTAATGCATCAAATCAACAGACGTAAGAAGAGAAGGAAGGAAAGGAAATAGATAGTTCAGAGAATCCCAGAATCCCAGAATGGTGGGGGTTGGAAGGTACCTCAGGAGATCATCCAGTCCAACCCCCCTGCCAAAGCAGGGTCCCTACACCAGGTTGCACAGGAAAGTGTCCAGGTGGGTTTGGAACATCTCCAGTTTTCTGACTGTAGAAAGAAAAAAGGTCTTGGAAATCACTGAAGAACATCATGGAGCAGGGAGAGAGGGGTATGTCTTGAATGTGAGCTTGTGGGAGGTAGCAGGAGGCTTTCTTGGGCACCCAGTGTGTGTGTGACGGATAGACTTCTTGATATCATCTGCCACCAAAGGATGGAGGTAAAAGAAGTCTGAACACTATGCTGCTAATGCAGAAATTGCAGGAATAGTACTAGAAATGTGACAGTTAATGAAAGACCAGAGACATTTCCTCCTTGATGGGGTAGGAACCAATCTCTTTCTCTCTTCTTCACAGCAAAAATTCGAGGTGAACAGTCAAGGAGGCTATCTTTGCACTTTTTCTGTCCTACCTCTGTGGCCACTGTGGTGCAGGACAACTAAAGTTGTTGAATCCACATAAAATTAGCAATAGAAATAAATGGCCCAAGAGGAAGAAAACAATTTGTTGCTGTAGAGCAAATCAGAGAATCTGTGCAGGCAGTATTTGTTGCAGTCTCAAGAGAATAAAACAGGATTCCCATTAAAATTCAGGAAAGTTGTTCAAACTAGAATATTTAATAACATCTTCACATGATGATAAGAAATTAATTTGCATCTTTGGATAATATTGCATATAGTTATAAAGGTTACAGTGTTGGAAATGTTCACCTCTGAATTAAGGACATTTGGAGCAGTGTACATCCAAAGCCAGAAAAAAAGATGGTGCTATTTTTATCCTATTTCCCTTCTGAAGGATTCAGGAAAAAGCTGACTCTAAAAGAGGCAGTTAGGGGACAGTTACAAATGTTAAAGGAAAACAGCTGAATGCTACTTGCAAATTAAATCCCTATAAAAATTAGAAAGCAATAATTTGGGTTTCCATATAGATTCAGATCCACAGGGTAAAAAACAAAAAACAAACCTTAGAAAATATGTCACATGTCCACAAATTACCATAATCCTCCCAAAGCTCAGGTGTTTTGACTTAATATCCTCATTAATGCAAGAAGGGAGAACAGAATATAGTGTGCAGAATCATTTTGTCATTTTATTACCTCATTTTATCGTTTTGCTTTTCTTTCTTAAGAAAATGTATTTTTCTTTTGGTCAAAAAAAGAAAAAGAAAAATGAAATTCAAACAGATCATTCCTTTCGGATGATGAGCCATGCGAAAACGATTCTAGATTTTACACATCTAGAACAATGGATTTCATTGAACTTCATCATCTGAAGTTCTAGGACACAAAATCTGTTGATAGAACTGTAAACTTTTGTTTCTCAGAAGCTTTATGGAGGGAAGAGAAACAATACTAACTCTGTTTTTTTCTCTCTTTCCTTCTGTTGGGGACTTTAATCTACCTGTGAACCGCCTCTTCAGCCTTCCAAACAACCATGATTACTTAGAATCATAGAATCCCAGACTGGTTT
>NW_010318680.1:24017-32007 GCF_000700745.2 Antrostomus carolinensis | reverse complement strand
GCTAGAACAAGTCCAGAGGAGGCCAGCAGGACAACATATGACAAAGTGTGTCAACATTTCACAAGGCTTTGTACCAAAGCCCTTTGGTGCTTTTACTTAAAATAGCCTTTTATGTACTCCAATCTGTCTGATTTCACTTCGGATGCAAAGGCAAGCGAGGCTGCTAGCTGAGGACTTGAGGAACCTAGCTTTGGGTTTTTTTTCTTTTCTTCTCTGTGTCGGAAATCCTACGTAACTCCCATTTTAACCTAGACACTCAAAAGACATTTAGATGCCTAAGCCCCAGTACCTGAGAGGATCTGATCACAGAAAAAAAAACCCCATCAACCCGCAATTTCTTATCCATAAAAATGGAAATGGCACTGCCCTAACTGCGTTATTGCAAACATACTATAGACTGTGGCGTGCTTAGATGCTCAGATCAGTGGAATCACACAACAGCATGATAAAGATTGATGCAGAGACAAAAGTGTTATACAGAAGACAGATTGGGGGAATTCAGATCTAGACAAGACATCTTCACCAATGTGAAAAACAGAAGTAGAGATAAACTGCTAATAGCTCAGTTACCTTAAGCTACCTTAGCCATCACCACCAAAGATCCCTTTATGCACCTGTAGAACTCACTGAGAGCTTATTTATTACCTTCTAAGGCCCAAATCTGTTTCCTTTGGCCAGGATTTCAAAGGCTGCAAGACCAACTGTGAAAGGCCAGACTCTCCTTGCGAGATATTTAAAGTGTCCAGAGAAATCTAGACTACTGTAGAAAGCCAGTTAAGCTTCCATCTGCTGTTTTTAATGCCTAGTTATCTCAGAATTGGTAACAAGACCCAGGACTTGTGAGGATGGTGCTTATCATCTGCACAGAGGAGTGCAACTGCTCACCTGAAGGTTGCCCAGCCATTTCTAGTACATTCTTATACTTCACAATTATGAGACTTGTGTAGGAAGAAACGTTAGCAAAATAACTTTGGAGGTTGTGGCCTCTGAAGGCAAGGAAGAGCATAGTGCATTGGAAAGTTTTATAATATCAATTGCAGATTTTTAAGAGCAATAAAGGAAAAGTTTCTGCCCCCTGAGCTCCTTCCACTTGTCAAGCTTGCCCTTCCTTTCTTCAGAGAAAAAAAAAAATCACTATTACTTTACTTTACAGGATTAAAAAAGGCAAGAAAGTGAAACCCTAGAGGCTGGGAGACTTGGACTTTAAAGGACTCTGTAATGGACTGTTTCAGGGTAGTTAATCACTTTAATCAGGCTTCCTTTTTTCAATAAAAGTTTCCCTGTCCATACTCTCCAATCCTTCTCTAATACAATGCCCGGAGGGTTGGAGTGTGTTCCAGCACTGGAACACTGGCCTGGGAAAAGGGCAAAAATCCCTTACTCTTCTGCCTGATTTTCTTCCAGATGTATTCCAGGATTACCACCACATTTTAACTCCAGCACCATGCAGAACACGCTTTTGCTAACAATTACAACAAGATCCCATTGTATCACTTTTCAGTCACTAGCCTTCCATTTTGTAGCTGGGTTTTCCAGTTAAATTTCCCTCTTTTTTTTTTTTTTTTTTTAACTTTGATTAAATCCTGGGCTTCTTTCATGGCTGTAACTCTCTTTATCTTGGAAAAATAAGCTTGGGATAAAAAGACAGAGATACGGATTTGAGACCCACTCCAATGGTTTGGGCAAAGGGAAGAAAGAAAGGAGAAAATGTTGTAAGAGTTTTGATCCTTCTATGTCACTGAAAAAGGCGCTGAGATTCCCAGTGAGATGCTATGAGCACCTGCCCTAATTTGATCATCAGTGCTTTTCAGCAGTGGGAAGGAAGGATTCCTGACAGTAGTGGAGGCTCATTGGCCTGGTTCAGCATCTTCCTGACCTCCCCTTCTGAAGTGCTTGGTTTGTACACAATTATAAACCACGAGCTTTCAAGAATTTCTTGGTATTAACAGGTTACTAACACTGTGTTTATTTGTAAGTTAGTGATAATTTGAAGGGTTGCTATTTTTAAAGCGTCTTCCTTTTAAACTCTGCCTGTCTTCAGTCCTGTTTTGATTTTGACTTTTAGTTTATTCTCCCATTGGAAGAAGTGCATCAGTTCGCAGCATTGAAAAGAAGCCATTTTCCTCCAAATGCTTTAAAATAACTGTTTGCATAGAAATAAGCACCAAAACTTACAGCAATGTCTTATGCCTCCACAACCCCTTCCTCATCCCACCTTTGCTTCTTGCCAACTGCTAACAGTAAATGTAAAAGTAATCCTAGTTTTTATTTGAAGCTATCTGAGCTTTAAAAGAACCTTCCAAAAATGATTGATGCTATGATTTAAACCCATAGGTAACCCCTGAAATCTGCTTTGAATAGCAACAAATGCCTAACAATATCTTGAGCGCTTGTAGCAAAGAAATCTAATCTCTGAACTCCTAAAGGTCAAGATTTACTGCCTGCTAACATGGCTCAAGTGTAAATGCTCTGTAATGCTACACTAGGCGATTGCTTTGCTCTCTAGACAATGTCAATTTTGTCCAAGTAGCAGCAGATGTGTCTAGCATTAAGTCAGAATGGTGTCAAGGGCCCTTCTTGAACAGTACCGCTTCTCAGAGAAACTGGTCCTAAAGCCCTAGTCTATTAAGACCATACCCAAAAGACAGACATTTAAAACTTAAAGGAGGCTGGAGAATCAAGGTGCATTAGAGCTCTAATGTTTCACATTCAGAAAGCCCAGGAGAAGAAATTCTCTTGTGACACAAATGCATATCCTCAAATCACACAAGCCTTCCTAGCTTCTCCATAGCCAGTGCAGCTAAAGTAACTTACGCCAGAAAAGTATTTGGCCCTCAATAATATTCTCTCCAAAATTCTTCCTCCTGCATTTCTTCAATGAGGTGCTGCCATGGTGTCACAGTTCATAGTCTTCTCCCACATGGGGTACCCTTGCATCCCCTGGCTCCTTCACCCAAGCCATTTATGCCCAGTATCAATGGCAGCTATGAAATTCTACCCTAAAACTGCTTTTTTGAAACCATTCGTCATTGCTCTGACCTCTCCAAGCTACAGAGACACCATAATCACAGATTTCATTAAATTAAATAATACCTGTTTTATTACAGTATGTTCTACATCCAAGATAAGGAAAGCACGTCCCATTTGCAAATACCTAGCTGTAATCAGCCTGCAGAAGATCCAGTGCCCTTTAGTTCTGCTTCTGTAAAAGAAGTAACACTAAATGATTCCAAAAACAACAGTGGAAGTTCCTCACACACTTTCCCATTTCGTACTGCCAGCACCTGTAACAAAGCAGGCTGAACCCCGTTCCCAGCCGAGCTTTCATCGATCTGATGATAGTCCTTCCCACGTTAGTGGTGCAGAGCAGAACAGCGACTAGAAAGATACCCAGATGGCCTCAGGAAACACAAAACAGGCTTACAGTATTTTTAATGTCTTCAGTGTCTAAAGAATATTCATGGTGAAGCTTAGGACAGCTTGAAGGTTAGCACTGGCTAGCTAAAACCAAGGACAACATTTCCCAAGAGTCTGAATTTCAGCAAAGACTGAAGTACCCTAGTTGGAATGTCAGTCCATTGGCATCTAGTTATTTTCTACTTATTTTTCCCCAATGCTTATTAACTTTATCAGAGGGATTCAACCAAGAGTTTCCATTTTACAATTACACTGGTTTTATGACAGTGTAAAGTAGAATGCTCATAATAAGCACTTTAAGCCTTTCCCTCTTTCTGCTGCTTTCCAAAATAATTTCTCTAAGGATTTATCTAGCACCACCTTATTCTGCTGTACTAGAGCCAGGCTTTTATTGATCACAAGCATTGCTAAACCCTCTCCAATTTCTCAGCATCAGGAAACAGAGGTCACTATCTCCTCCCCGAACACATTATTTTAGGGATCACCAAGCACCAAGTCTCCAAGAAAAATAGCAACAAAAAAATTCAGAGTAAATTTTGAGGGGAAGGCAAAATAGGAAACCAAGGTCAAAATCAGTTCCTTCACCGCATTGTGCACCCACCATTTGGACTGCCCAGCACAAAGGGCACTTGCTGTGTACCACAGCCAGATGGTTTCAGCACACCACTGAGCGTTGTGATACAAGCCAGAAAGCAGTATAACCAAGGTAATAGAGTGGGTGGCAAAGCAGGAAGACAACTGAATTCAGACAAAAGAAGAAACCTCTCTGAAATGTCTGAAACGGTCAAACCACGGGACTGTCAGTCAAGTGGCCCAGTGTAGCTCTGTCTCTCTAGCTAAACCAGCACGCTCAGGAAACCAGGTATACATGATAAGAGTATAGACAGAGCCTCCAGACACAAATGATCAAACTGCTCCAGGGAAAGATAACTTTTATCTGCTGGAACACATACAAGTGAATTTGGTCTACTGTGCATTCCAAAACAGGTCAGTGAAGATAAAGAGGGAATGCAGGTATGATTCTCAGACATTGCAGAGGACAAGTTATCCTTCCATGCCTTGATGGGGATGGATGATTATACTTGCAAAAGAGATTATACTAAATGCCTGCACCTGAGTTGAACAATACAGAAACAAATCGGCTGCCAAAATAGAACTTAGCCTGTTGAGTGGGAATTTGAGTGGAATATTCTCTGCTTGTTACAGAGATTAAGTTGTCCTGGATAACTTGAGTTTTTCATTTCTCCTCCAAGAATATTTAAAGGTTTTCAAAGGATTAATACATGATTAATAAATATTTTGACAGCTGTATAATTACACAATATGTAGTCCAATGAATCATTTACCCCATCTCTTATTTCATTCAGCTGAGAATTCTTTGAACTTCACCATAATACATAGTTTCCCTGATGGGGCTCCTTTGTGCTGTTTTAGCACACACACACACTTCACATCTGTAACATTTAAGATGTGTAGTAGGCCTTTACACACCAGTTATACATGAAATTCAGTATTACAGTGACTGAGGTCTTCACAGAAACATGGTTTCTGCAAGTCTGGTGATTGTATTTCAGGCTTCCCAAAGAGCAGAAAATATTCTCTCTCTCAGATTACACTTTTCGTGGAGGGCAGTAAACAGCCTTTTGAAAAAGCTCTGACAGAATCAGGCTCTGTTTATGTGCAGTGTTACTGGAGTAACTAAAAAAAAAAAATTAACGTAAAATCCCAGTGCAAACAACAAAGTTTAAAATTAATTACATTGGCTGAGTTTCTGGCTTTAAATCATACAAGTAATTTCACCAGTGCTACCAGATTAGGCATTCCTGCCAGACCTCACTGTGAGCTTACTCACCTATATCATTTGAAGTAATCCTTTTGAAGTCTTATTTATGGATGCGTGAAAAGCATGATGCCATACAGCCTCACGCTGAGCGTGCTGTCATTAAGCTCTGAATGGCAGCAAATGTAATTTAACTTCTCTGAACAGCATCATTTGGAATAGGCCCAGGAAAACCTAGTATAAAACTAATTTCCAGCAGCATCAGATATGTAAGTATTTACAGAGCTCTCTGTAAACACACTGCAATTAAAAACATTTTAATAGAGAGCAAACTCACTTTACCATATGGCAAATCATCTCCAGTTAAGGCAAGAGAGCCTTAGTGTCTGACAAAGAGGGCAAGGGAGACAGACTGTAAATTCCAAAGACCTGACAGAGAAGGGGCCCCCAAAATAGCTTATCTATGTTGTAATTATGATGACAATATAGAAAAAGTAGCCCCATGCCTTTGCCATGGAAGGATAGAATCTTTGCCATGGGATACAAAGACACCTGTAAAAATCCCTGTGTAGGACCAACATCTCTTACATGAAAAATAATTGCTTCAAGCAGCAGGAAGTATGAGGTGCAGCATTATTCTGGAACATCAGTCTGTTAGTGCTGTCAAGAACTGCATCAGGAGATTAATCTCCATCTATGCAAGGCCTTCTCTTGAGTTAAAATTTCACATGCAAAGTCAGTATGGAGGGGAAAGGCTAACAGTAGAACGGAAAATGTAGCTGATCCCTGCAGCAAAACTCTTGAAATTCTCCTTCAGGATCTGTCTGGTACAAGGTGAAGGAAAGGGGACTCAGCAGATTTAACTGAACTCTTGAAATTGCTCAGAAATACAGATTTTTTCCAAACAAACCATATATGTGAATTTTTTTTAAAGATAGAAATTTAACACGGTGGCTTAAAGAAAATAAACATTCCTCCTCCTTTGTTACCAAGTTGTTTGCTGGCATCCTGCCTGCAGAGCCCCTGAGTCCCTCTAACTTTTCAAATTAGGCCTCACAGAAGTTAAATACATAAGAGGTTTTCAGGGAGAAAGTGAGATACTTACCATTCCCTAAAGACAGGTAACGAACAGAAACATCTAGAATGATAGTAACCCTACCTTCTTTATTCCCACAATACAAGGCAGCTGATGAACCAGGGTAACTGCACCTCCAGCTGCCCAGTGCTGGAATAGCTCTCCCTCTGTGCAATGAAAAGCGAACATCTGCTGCACAGGAAGATGTCATCAAGAGGAACACACAGGCAAGCTCTGGAACTCCCTGTGGCCAAAATTCAGGCAATGACCTTGGTAAGATTCAAGTATGGACTGACAATGCAGACAAGGAAAGTACTGTAAAATACAGAGAGAACAAGAACCAGTCTCCTTGGCACAGGCAGGTCATAACCCAACAAATGAAGAAGTTGTCCTACTTTATGCAAATGCCGGCCCACTATTATGGAATTTTTGCCGCAGGAAGCATATCTGAACACGCTCTGAGCAAGACTTGGCACAGCAAAGAAAATACCTTCAGAAGCCCAGTTTAGAACCTGCAGTGATCCTGATGATTAAAGGTGTCTATAGAGTCCATTTTTTACGTAGCTTTTACAGAATGTCAGACACTAGAATTGTCAGATGGCTCAGAAACATCTGAGCAGTCTTCAGTGGGTTAAAAGTTTTCATAACAGGTCAAAGTTTGGTGACAGTTTTAAGCTTCAATTTGTCCTAAGTGAACCAATATGCAAAACTAATGAGATCATAAATTTTTCCTCCAGTTAACATGCTAGGTGGAGGATGGAGACAAGGGAGAGGCAGGAAGATGAGAGGCTGCCCAAACTCATGAACTTGATTAAACTAATCCAATCTGCAACAAAGAATAAGACCCATAAAAGCAGAGACATTATTCACTGGGATACGATATTCATACAGAGGATGGCTTCAGCTGCTCTGCCTGCCTAGAATTCAGACTAACCTAGCCCATTTAGAGTTACAGGAAGGAAGTAAAACACAAGGTTGTTTAACAAGAAAGCTGCATGGGTTTACAATTTGGGCTTTTTTTTTTAAGGTTCAGCACAATAACATGCTCCTGTCAAAACCCAAAACGTGTAATTTTCTCAATGTATCATCTTTTTAAAACCATAGGGATGGTCTAGCAACAGCTGTAACTGCATGTTACACATGTATACATCAACTGAATTGCTACTGCTACAACTACAGCAAATATAAAATATAGAAAGCATCATCCTCCATTAAAGCAACGTAATCTCATACCTTATCTCTATTAGCAGGTACTGTGCATCAACAGATCGAGCAGGCAGATATGGAACAAACCCATTCAGAGAGCAATGCTTCAGCTTAACATGTTAGTTACAGTCAACATATATACTGAAGCATGAGACTCTCTCTGCCAAAATTCTTGAGATTTTGATTTTTTTTAATCCTTACAACTCTCATTTGAGATTAATCTGATTTGCATTTTCCAGCCAGAAAGTATTGTTTTGATTATATACACATACACACACACCCCAATCTACCAAAATTAAACCTATGCACATTAAATTGCATATTTGGATTTTTTTCATGTACCTTACATGTAAAAAACTAGCTACTTGCAAGCTAACAGCTTCTTTCAAAATTCAAGTTCCTTGTATTAGTAAACAGTTGTGAAAATCAAAATTATATAGAATTAGATTTTTTTGTAAACTAAATTCCTACTTCATTTTGCTTGATTTGAGAGTTGATAACAAACGTGTCAA